>NW_024880611.1:0-18485 GCF_900700415.2 Clupea harengus
AAATCAAACGAAGAGAAACATCACAAAAGCTCCCAGTGCACGAAGACTTCATACCAGAAATTACAGCAGCGATTGGACACCAAAGAGAACCAACATGAAAAAGAAAAGCATGATCAGTGTACCACAGGGGTTGAATGTTTCAGCAGTAGCGCAGTTCTCTCTGGCCCTCAGATCCCTTGTACAGGGGAAAAGACACATCCGTGTACTCGGTGTGGAAAGACCTTTAATCTCAAGCATCATCTCAAGAGACACCAGAGAATCCATACAGGTGAAAAGCCGTATCAGTGCACTATATGTGGGATGAGTTTCAGGAGGAGCACTCATCTTACCAGCCATCAGACCACACATACAGAAGAGAAGCCACATCCGTGTGTTCAGTGTGGAAAAGCCTTTAATCTCAAGCATCATCTCAAGAGACACCAGAGTATCCATACTGGGGAAAAGCCACATCAGTGTTCTCAGTGTGGAAAGACCTTTACTCAAATGGGTACTCTCAAGTTACACCTGAGAATCCATACAGGTGAAAAGCCACATCAGTGTTCTCAGTGTGGAAAGACCTTTACTCAAATGGGTACTCTCAAGTTACACCTGCCACATCAATGCACTATATGTGGGAAGAATTTCAGGAGTAGCTCGAATCTCACCGCTCATCAGGTCACACATACTGGGGAAAAGCCCCTTCACTGCAGTACAGGTGGGAAGAGTTTCAGGGGTAGCTCACATCTCACCACTCATCAGGTCACACTTCAGACCCAGTTTTGTGTGATTCAGCCAAATCAGGTATTTACGGGATTTCCCCCGATGCTTCAACTTTTATTATTTACCGTATGAATTGAGCAGAAGTTAAACCTTGATGTTAAACTGCAATTCATTTCTGGTTATTCTGGCCTCCTAATGGTGGTATAAGGTAATGCACAGTCTGTCCCAGACACGGCAAATTCCTCATGTTCCATTTGTTTAGTGTAAAGTGTGTGAAGGATTGACAACTGCATTGAAGTTAAACTTCAGTTACATTTGTTTCTCATTAACCCTTTGGTGCCGCCCCGTGTTAATATCGTTCCTTTTGGAACGATGACGTTTTGGTGCCATGACAACGGAAAATAACATATTTTTGAATTTTTTTTTTTTACAAAAGCCTCAAGACCTATCCAATCAGATTGCATGCTTTTTAAATCCATTTTATTGATTGGTTAGTCCCAGAGAGCTTGTCAAATCAAGCTACGCGAGTTACGTGACTTTGAGGTTAGAAAAACAAACATGGCGTCCGCAAGTAAGCGACACCTCAGTGAGCAACAGCGATTTTCAGGACAAGCAGAGGCAGCATTTCTAATGAATGATGAGTGACCAAGAAAGCAATGTATACAGTGGTATTGGATGGATTTCTAGTGGAGAAAAGTTTGAATTTCGCCAAGGATTGGAAGGAGAAAGCGCCGGAGAAAAGTACTCTCCGACTCCGTTTCTATCACAAGGTACGTTTCATCGTAAATACACACACCCAACAAGTAGTCACTGCAATGCATGCTTTCCTCATTTGTTTCTCGGAGTAAATAATACACTTTATCAAACCTTTGTATTTAGTTTTGTGTTCGGCTATCAACTTGGCTAGATTTGTAGATTTATAAGACATTTGAGGGCGAACATTCACATGTGTTTCGTTTACCGCAAAGCTGTAGTACGCACCTTGTACTAATAGCAAGCAACATGTTACTGGGTTTTCATTTTGGCGTTTGAAAGGCATAAGCAAGCAGGGACTTACAAGAAATTTAGAAGAAAAGATAAAGGAGTATTTATTTTTCTTTCAAGATAATTTTCTAACCTAATTCATGAACAATTTTGACAGTAACCTATGGTTTTAGTGTAGTTAGTTAGTGTAGTTCTGTCAATATTTCGTTGTTGATTTGAGACTTCAAGGTTTTGTGTGCTTGTAATTTCATGCCTGTACAATAATATATATATGTAAAAGAAGAATAGAAAATGAACTGTTCCTTTTTCTGATCAATTGATTTTCAGCTTAGGTAATGGCAATATTAGCCACGAGGAGAGCAGCGGTGAGGGTGCTCCTGAAAATCTGGCAGCCAACCCAAGACCAGCGAGAGGGAGAGGTGTGAGACCAAGAGGGAAAGGGCCCAAGAGGCCTACAAGCCAGGAGAGTTGGACCTTTTTATATATTGACGAATTCCAGATCTGGGCTTACTCTTCACCATTCGCTCATCAACGGACACATTTTGAAAGGGCTGATGCAGAGCTTTGCAGCGCTCCTTGAAATGGTCAAGGAAAGTTCTGACTTTTCTCAGCTTATCATTTCCATCCTCAGCACTGGGGTCCACTATATGTAACATGGCCATCAGGGCTTTGAGCCGCTTCCGTGACATGGTAGACCTTGTCCAAAGCCCAGCTTCCCCTCATACAGTTTTACGGGCACGCCTCCGATGACCTCACGGCAAGCCATCCCACCTCTGACACCATTTGTAGCAAACAGAGAGCATAGTCACCTCTCTCTCTCTCTCTCTCTCTCTCTTTCTTTCTTTCTTTCTTTCTTTCTTTCTTTCTTTCTCTCTTTCTTTCTTTCCCTCTTTCTTTCTCTCTTTCTTTCTTTATCTCTCCCGCCCTCCCTCCCTCCGAATCAACCCGGTTCTAAAGGATGCCAAACATGCACTCTTACTGCCATACCAAAGAGCCTGGAGTGAATGTTTGGCACCCTGTAACCAGGCCAGGTGAGTTGACTTTGCTCTCTGTTCGCTACAAATGATGTCAGAGGTGGGATGGCTTCCCTAGAGGTCATCGGAGGCGTAGCCGTAACACTGTATGAGGGACCCCCAGGTAGGTTGACCCCTGTGTGAGGGGCCCCATAGATGGGTGAAGCACTTGTGTGTGTGTGTGGGGGGTGGGGGGGGGGGGGCACTCGATGGGAGAAGTACGGTTGGTGGATGCGCGAGGAATGCCTATGTGCATGAAGCGCAAGGGTGCAGTGGAGGGCAGTGTGACAAAGTGCCGTCACTACAGATGAGTGTGTGCTCTGACTGCCACACTATGGAGCCTGGCTCATTGGTATGGCAGTCAGAGTGCATGTTTAGTACCCTGTAGACCCAGGTTCAAATCCATGTGGGGTGACCACGCTCTCCCTTCGCTACAAACTGGACATATTTTATCACACTGAATTTTACTGGAATTTTGAAATGTACACAATGTGGAGGACGCCAGATATTGGGCTGTAATATTTGAGGTTTTGCTCAGAACAAGCTGAAATTTTAGGAAGATATGGGTGATTGAGTATGTTTTGATTTGTAGTTGAAATTTTTTAATAAATATGTATACTTAGCTCTTCAGATGAGAAATTGTACATAATTTATGCGCATAATTAATAAAAATGTGCATAAATATATATTTTTAATAAAGAAAAATCTTTGAAAAATGAAAAAAACTGTGTGCTGTGTTGTACTCCTTACTATTAGCTTTACAATGAGATATCACACATTAATATATGTTACAAAGTGTTCTTACATCACTGCTTTAATTGAAAGCACCCTAAATCGGTCATTTTAGGGGCTGGCAACAAAGGGTTAAAAGTTATATCATGTTCTGACATATTATGTAATTAAATTGTGCAGTTTCAAATACTGTAAGAAACTTGATATTAAACGTATTGTTGTGTCCATGTAAAATATTGCTGTGTCCATCTGCATTCAGCCATTCGTCGATAGCATGTCAAAATAAATATCTGTTTTCAACTTCAGTCATATTTGAGTGTTATTTGAGTGAGTAGGAAGTAAGGCTAGGAATAGTGAACACGTTTTGAATAATCGTGTTTTCCATTCTGTGTTCTTTAAAATGTTAGGCGCCATTGGAGCAAATGGTTTGGAAAAAACCTTTCATAACCAGCTAGGTGTGTAAACATAATGCTGACATCAGCTGAAATAATATAGATTTGTATTAATGCCATGTTTTCAACCAAACATTTTGCAGTCCCCCGTTTGGTTTGAGAAAATCTTTTATAGCCAGCCAGATATGTAAATGTAAACAGAATTGGGTGAAACATGAGCCGGTTTATTAACGGCTTGTTTAAAAAGTTGTGGTCAACTGTACACACAGGTCACCTCTGGTCACTTCAGCTCAGTTTCAAATAAAGCTTTACATTGTTTCATCCATTGATTCAGTGACAAGACTTGTAAAGACAGTGAATGAAACTATTAAGAATGAATAAAACATGTATTTATGTTAGGCACTAAGCACACATTTTTTATCAAATCGCTGAGAGTATTCGCGCATCATGGTTCTCTCCTACACAATGATGAAAAGATATTTTATGTTAGGTAGGTACTGACTAAGACTGTAGATGAGCCATTAAGTGTTTGAAGTGTTACAGGCCAAAATAGAAAAAAATTGTACTTTTTTTTTTTTTTTTACTGATTTTGTTTATCAATATACATGCATAAATACTTTTTTTTTTTTTTAACTGATTTTGTTCATCAATATACATGCATAAATACTTTTTTTTTTTTTTAACTGATTTTGTTTATCAATATACATGCATAAATACTTTTTTTTTTGTTTTTTTTTACTGATTTTGTTTATTAACCCTCTAATCCCCATAGCGGCCGCCGACGGCATGTTAGAATTTCCCCATAGCGGCCGCGTAAAGACACAGTTTTTATACTACAACATTAATTCATGAAATAATACTCCGCTAGTGGATACATGAACATCTTACTTTTATTTTGAAACCGGAAACTAGGTATGCTGTCATTGACTTTTCTGAAGTATTTGTTAACTAAACTTCGCTACTGACAGATGGCCTGAGGATTACAGTGTCTCTTGCAGTAAAGGCTAGCAATCAGAGACGTCTGCATCTGTTCTCACTGGATGAGACCGTGTTTTTGTGCACCAAAGACGACGACTCATCACGTTTGTATGACAGTGACGACCATGTTTGAAAAATCAAAATTAAAAAACGTATTAAAAATAGTAATATTAGTATCCTCCTGTTTTTTTCTGACTAGCTAACTCTCTAGTAACGTCTTCGTATTGCGGTCACTGAGAAGTGTTGGTTTACAACTAGCACCAGCCTCATCGTTCTCCAAATTGATAAGACATAGCTAGATCAATGAAATTTGAATGGATTGTAAACCCATGACACTTGTATTTGCCGAGATATGTAACATTTAATTATTGATCTTTGAGGGACGTTCAAATAAGCTAATTTTCACCTTACCTCACTTGTGGAAATGACGGTCAGCAGTAGCTAGTCCGTATGTAGTTCACACTGGGATATTGAGCCGATGATGTGACAGAAAACAATTGACAGAAAAATGGAGGAAACACTAATGGCTTCCACTGTGATGGCTTACAATAATGGGATAGTTTTTTCTTTTATGCGTCAGGATGTCGGGTGTTCCAGCTCATCTGAGAGTAGAGAAGTGAGTGAAGGTGCTGTGGCAGCAGAGAGGAGTGAGGACATGGGGGAGAGGAACAGTGAGAGGCCTGATGAGCGTAAGGAAGCTTCAGTAGGACAGAGTAGGTTTCTCACTAAAGGAATTGAAGGACAAAAGTTGTCCGCATACAAGTGGTGGTGTTTGTATAGGTTGTCTGACATAAGATCCATTACTACCCTTTATCCCAAACCAAATATCATCTGCCACACACCCCTTGTTGCCTATATATACATTGAATGCTAAACAGTATCCTTTCAGGGAGTCATAGAGACACCAGATCTTAATACCCCATCTGATATGTTTCTTAGGCATATACTGTTTCCAAAGTAACATGCCGTCAATTTTAATCATGGCCTCACCTACTGAGAGATTTTTCCATGGTCGAAGAAGTTTTAGGACGTTCTCTTGGAGGACACACATTACAGTTTTTTCCGATCACTTTTAAACTTGTGTCAATACCATGTACACTTTTTCCAAAACTCTTCACACAGTGGGCTTAACAGACACATACCTCAGCATATCAGTTAACCTTTGGTGCAAAATGCACTACAACCACCAAAACACTTCATACTTCACCCAAAAGTGAGTCATGCCGTAACTTTAGCAAATGTTCTCTGTCAGAGTACAATGACCTAAAAAACACTAACAACTTGAAGCATTGCCAATTGCATATATAACATGTTGCTGTATCCTCTAGATTGGCATAGATTACTGTAGGTTTGCATTGCAAAAAGGAGAAAAAACACACAAAGGCAAAAACTTATTTGGACTACAGTAAATATTGTTATATTACAGTGAACAAACAATTCTAAAATGCTGCAATATGTGTCATTACAGTCATATGCTAAAATTGCACGTGTTACTGCACTATATAGGCTTACTACAAGACAACAAAAAGGCATAAATATGCTAAGTATTTACTGTAGTATTTCCAATATTTACATACATCAACACAAGATGCAGTCTACCAAAGTACTGTAATACCACTAGAATTCTACTGTAGCCCTAATGGTGATCCATTCTGTCCTCTGTTTTTGGTGTCAAACTTTGACATGTTTGAATTTCAAATTTACGGTAACATTCTCCTTTGCATTGCATCTTGGAAATACGTCAATCCAAGCTAACTATCTGAAGACAGTGTTCATATGTTAGTTTGCTTCTCACAATAGATGTCACTATTGAGTGGGTACATTTACTGTAATTGCATTTTTCAATCACTGTCTTTCACTGATAGCCTATGACTTACATATAGAGCAGTACTGTAATAGTGGAAACAACTCTTCAGGAACAGCTACATCTATGTTTGCCTTCTGTAGAGATAGTAAGAAGTCTGCAAGCCAAAACAACAAAATAATCTAACTAAACTTTCTGCTAAAATAAGAATACTTTGTCTTATTCAAGCATATACCTTAATTTGTCTGTCCAAATACAGCATCTTTCCATGTACAGTAATCTAAATTACTGTAAGTTAGGTTTTGAACTGAAAGTTAACTGTTTTGAACAGAGTATCTAAATATCTGAAAAAATGCTGTAGTTGCACAGCGTTTTGCTGGTAGTGAACCTTGACTGAGACAGGTATCCATGAATTTCGGAAGAAGTGGTCATTGACTGCACTTGTATATAAGCATAGGGGCAAGTATCCACAGTTTGGTTCACATAGTCTACTGGTATGCTCGATGTGTTAAGTGTTTTGGGAATGTGTACATGGTATTGAGACGAGTAAAAATTATTGGAAAAACCGTAAGAACAAACTTTTCTGTTGGTTTGTAGATACCAGTTTTGTGTGGCAAGATTGGCAGGTGTGATAAGTGGTACAGTGGTTAGTGTTGTTGGCTAACAAGTAGCTGACCTGGGTTCAATTCCTGGGCAGTGAAAAATTATATTGTAAGTCACTTTGGATATACATTTTTGTTGTAGTTCCCTTTTTGGGTCACTTTGTCTCATTGATGGCCCATGCCTTTCATATGCAGCAGTAATAGTGGGAAAATGTCTTCAGTGACACCTACATCTATATTTTACACACATGTACATTTCAACACAAATGCTGTACTGCAGTATAGTTGGCAGCAAGGCTGCAAACAAACAAAACAAAGATGGAAACTAAATACATTTATGAATATTAGTAAAAAACTAAATCTGTCTTATTTCAAGTGTATAATTTCATTTGTCTGTGAAAATACAGCATCTTTCCATCTACAGTGATCTAAATTGTGTCTGGTTTTGAACTGAAAGTTAACTGTTTTGAACAGAGTATCTAAATATCTGAAAAAATGCTGTAGTTGCACAGCGTTTTGCTGGTGGTGAACATTGACTGAGACAGGTATCCATGAATTTTGGAAGAAGTGGTCATTGACTGCATTTTGTATCTAAGCAATGGAAAAGTATCCCATTTAGTTCACATAGTCTACTGATATGCTGGATGTGTTAAGTGTTTTGAGAAAGTGTACATGGTATTGAACCAAGTTTGAAAATGATTGGAAAAAACTGTAATGGTCTCACTTTCTGAAGCTTGTCACCTGAGTCTGCTATCCTTGGGTTTGAACAGGGTACGTATCTGCATAACTCCTCATACCTATTTCGTGGCATGGTGTCTGCCACATAGGACACTTGTAAGGCTGGATCAGATGAACAGTAGTCAAGATAAGAGGGTAAATGATGGATATCCATGAGGATGTTTATTCCCACAAACACCTTCACCTCTTCCACAAATGTATTGCACCAGGATGCATTTGAAGAGGCATAGAGGTTGGTGTTTTCCACCAAATTAGCAAAAATGTTGGTTATCTATATGGTTTAGTAGTGTTAATATTTAAATATTAAGTTTAATATGTATTTATTTATTTACAAAATATAAAACAAATACTAATTAAATACATTAAGATGATATTAAATGTAATAAATAGGTCGGCAGTACGGTTCAAAACGTATGAATTTGAACTTTAGGGTGTATGTAAAGCTATGTATTTTAATATTTGTAGATGTCACTAATACATATTTGATATCATATTAACAAACAATTTATGACGTTTCAAACAAAACAAACTTGTAATTGTAATTTTTCTTTTGTTTTCTAACTGTAACTGTTTGTTTACAGAATAACAAAAAATACAGGAATTCTCTGGTTTTCGCAGTAATATGCTGCAGTGTTCTAGAATTCTATTGGGGTATAGAGGGTTAATACACATGCATAAATACTTTTTTTTTTTTTTTTTAAACTGATTTTGTTCATCAATATACATGCATTAATACTTTTTTTTTTTTAACTGATTTTGTTCATCAATATACATGCATAAATCCTTTTTTTTTTTTTTTAAACTGATTTTGTTTATCAATATACATGCATAAATACTTTTTTTTTTTTTTTTTTTACTGATTTTGTTTATTAATACACATGCATGAATACTTTTTTTTTTTAACTGATTTAAGTGTTACAGGCCAAAAGAGAAAAAGATTGTATGAGCATATTGGTAACCTCGACCGGTTAAGCAAAAAAGCAAAAAAATACATGCATAAATACTTTTTTTTTTTAACTGATTTTGTTCATCAATATACATGCATAAATACTTTTTTTTTTTTTTTTAACTGATTTTGTTTATCAATATACATGCATAAATACTTTTTTTTTTTACTGATTTGTTCATCAATATACATGCATAAATACTTTTTTTTTTAACTGATTTAAGTGTTACAGGCCAAAAGAGAAAAAGATTGTATGAGCATATTGGTAACCTCGACCGGTTAAGCAAAAAAGGCAGGAAAGTCATTGGCTAGCCTTGTTAGGTGCTGACTAAGACTGTAGATGAGCCATTAAGTGTTTGAAGTGTTAAAGGCCAAAATAGAAAAAAATAGTAAGAGCATATTGGTAACTTTGACCGGTTAAGCAAAAAAGGC
Organism: Clupea harengus; assembly: GCF_900700415.2. NCBI lineage: Eukaryota > Metazoa > Chordata > Actinopteri > Clupeiformes > Clupeidae > Clupea > Clupea harengus. The sequence goes on from NW_024880611.1 coordinate 9,321, forward strand.
AGGAAAGTCATTGGCGAGACTTGTTAGGTGCTGACTAAGACTGTAGATGAGCCATTAAGTGTTTGAAGTGTTACAGGCCAAAATAGAAAAAAAAAAATTTTTTTTTTTTTTTTACTGATTTTGTTTATCAATACACATGCATAAATACTTTTTTTTTTTTTTTTTACTGATTTTGTTTATCAATATACATGCATAAATACTTTTTTTTTTAACTGATTTTGTTCATCAATATACATGCATAAATACTTTTTTTTTTTTTTTTTAAACTGATTTTGTTTATCAATATACATGCATGAATACTTTTTTTTTTTTTAACTGATTTTGTTCATCAATATACATGCATAAATACTTTTTTTTTTTTTTTTAAACTGATTTTGTTTATCAATATACATGCATAAATACTTTTTTTTATTTTTTTTTTACTGATTTTGTTTATTAATACACATGCATAAATACTTTTTTTTTTTTTTTTAACTGATTTTGTTCATCAATATACATGCATTAATACTTTTTTTTTTTTTTTAAACTGATTTTGTTTATCAATATACATGCATAAATACTTTTTTTTTTTTAACTGATTTTGTTTATCAATATACATGCATAAATACTTTTTTTTTTAACTGATTTAAGTGTTACAGGCCAAAAGAGAAAAGGATTGATGAGCATATTGGTAACCTCGACCGGTTCAGCAAAAAAGGCAGGAAAGTCATTGGCTAGCCTTGTTAGGTGCTGACTAAGACTGTAGATGAGCCATTTAGTGTTTGAAGTGTTACAGGCCAAAATAGAAAAAAAAGTACTTTTTTTTTTTTTAACTGATTTTGTTTATCAATATACATGCATAAATACTTTTTTTTTTTTTTACTGATTTTGTTCATCAATATACATGCATAAATACTTTTTTTTTTTTTTTTTAAACTGATTTTGTTTATCAATATACATGCATAAATACTTTTTTTTTTTTTTTTTTAAACTGATTTTGTTTATCAATATACATGCATGAATACTTTTTTTTTTTTTTTTTACTGATTTTGTTTATTAATACACATGCATACATACTTTTTTTTTTTTTTTAACTGATTTTGTTTATCAATATACATGCATAAATACTTTTTTTTTTAACTGATTTTGTTCATCAATATACATGCATAAATACTTTTTTTTTTTTTTTTTTTAAACTGATTTTGTTTATCAATATACATGCATAAATACTTTTTTTTTTTTTTTTTTTTTACTGATTTTGTTTATCAATATACATGCATTAATACATTTTTTTTTTTTTTTTAAACTGATTTTGTTTATCAATATACATGCATAAATACTTTTTTTTTTTTTTTAAACTGATTTTGTTCATCAATATACATGCATTAATCCTTTTTTTTTTTTTTTAAACTGATTTTGTTCATCAATATACATGCATAAATATTTTTTATTTTTTTTTTTTACTGATTTTGTTTATTAATACACATGCATAAATACTTTTTTTTTTTTTAAACTGATTTTGTTTATCAATATACATGCATTAATACTTTTTTCATTTTTTTTTTTAAACTGATTTTGTTTATCAATATACATGCATAAAAACTTTTTTTTTTTTTTTTTTAAACTGATTTTGTTCATCAATATACATGCATAAATATTTTTTTTTTTTTTTTTTTACTGATTTTGTTTATTAATACACATGCATAAATACTTTTTTTTTTTTTTTTTAACTGATTTTGTTCATCAATATACATGCATAAATACTTTTTTTTTTTTTTTTTTTAAACTGATTTTGTTTATCAATATACATGCATAAATACTTTTTTTTTTTTTTTTTAACTGATTTTGTTTATCAATATACAGTGCCTTCCGCAATTATTGGCACCCCTAGTGAATATGAGCAAAACAGGCTATAAAAAAATATGTCTTTGGTGTTTATCCTCTTGGTCTTTCACTCAAAATATTCACAAAAATCGTACCATTTCATTGAAGTAAAATTATTGAAAGAAAAAAAAACTGTTGACATTAAATAAATATTTTTCCCCAAAACATGTGTGCCACAATTATTGGCACCCCTAGAAAAATCTTATAATTAAAATCTAACTGAAGTATATTTCCAGTCATGTTTTACATTTTTAAGTTCACCTGTTTGATAAGGAACTCTTAAGAGGTCAAACATGACTTCCTGTTCCACTGGCGTACAAATATGAGGTGACACAGGCCAAATTCCATTAGCCATTCATCACTATGGGAAAGACCCAAGAACACAGTGACGATGTGCGACAGAAAGTTGTGGAGCTGCACAAATCAAGAAATTGACACAAGAAAATCTCTAAAGAGTTGAAAATACCCATTTCCACTATCATGGAAATAATTAAGAAGTTTAAAGCGACAGGAGATGTTAAGAATCAGCCTGGAAGCGGACGTGTGTGTACATTGACCCCACGCACCGTGAGGAGGATGGTTCGACTGGAAAAAGAATCTCCAAGGATCACAGCTGGAGAATTGTAGAGTTGAGTTGAGTCTTGGGGTCAGAAAGTCTACAAAACTACCATCAGACGCCACCTACATCACCACAAGTTGTTTTGGAGGGTTGCCAGAAAAAAGCCTCTGCTGTCAATCAACTACAAACTAAAGCGCCTACAGTTTGCCAAATGTAAGTCAGACTTTCAATGCGGCCGAGTTATATGGTCAGATGAGAGCAAAATAAAGCTTTTTGGCAACAAACATCAAAGGTGGTTTTGGCGTAGACAGAAACATAGCCATACAGAAAAGACCCCCATACCCAATGTGAAGTATGGTGGCGGATCTTTGATGTTGTGGGGTTGTTTTTCTTCCAAAGGCCCTGGACATCTTGTTAGGATACATGGTATCATGGACTCCATCAAATACCAGCAGATATTAAATGAAAACCTAACAGCCCCCTCCAGTAAGCGTAAAATGGGCTGTGGTTGGACCTTCCAGCATGTCAATGATCCGAAGCACACCTCAAAATCAACACAAAAATGGTTCACCGACCGCAGAATAAAGGTTTTGCCATGGCCATCACAGTCCCCCGACCTAAACCCCATAGAAAATCTGTGGGATGAGCTGAAGCCGAGTCTACAAACGTTGACCTCAGAATCTGAAGGATCTGGAGAGATACTGCATGTAGGAATGGTCTCAGATCCTGTGCCATGTGTTCACCAACCTCATCACGCATTATAGGATAAGACTCAGAGCTGTTATCTTGGCAAAGGGAGGCTGCACAAAACATTAAATTAAGGGGTGCCAATAATTGTGAAACACATGTTTTGGGGAAAAATATTTATTTAATGTCAACAGTTTTTTTTTCTTTCAATAGTTTTACTTCAATGAAAAGGTAAGATTTTTGTGAATATTTTGAGTGAAAGACCAAGAGGATAAACACCAAAGACATATTTCTTTATAGCCTGTTTTGCTCATATTCACTAGGGGTGCCAATAATTGCGGAGGGCACTGTACATGCATAAATACTTTTTTTTTTTAACTGATTTTGTTCATCAATATACATGCATAAATACTTTTTTTTTTTTTTTAACTGATTTTGTTTATCAATATACATGCATTAATACTTTTTTTTTTTTAAACTGATTTTGTTTATCAATATACATGCATTAATACTTTTTTTTTTTTTTTTTTTACTGATTTTGTTTATCAATATACATGCATAAATACTTTTTTCTTTTTTTTTTTTTACTGATTTTGTTTATTAATGCACATGCATTAATACTTTTTTTTTTTTTTTTTTTACTGATTTTGTTTATTAATACACATGCATAAATACTTTTTTTTTTTTTTTTTTTTAAACTGATTTTGTTTATTAATACACATGCATAAATAACTTTTTTTTTTTTTTTTAACTGATTTTGTTTATCAATATACATGCATAAATACTATTTTTTTTTTTTTTTTTTACTGATTTTGTTTTATTAATACACATGCATAAATACTTTTTTTTTTTTTTTTTTAACTGATTTTGTTTATCAATATACATGCATTAATACTTTTTTTTTTTTTTTTAAAACTGATTTTGTTTATCAATATACATGCATTAATACTTTTTTTTTTTTTTTTTTTTTACTGATTTTGTTTATCAATATACATGCATAAATACTTTTTTTTTTTTTTTTTTACTGATTTTGTTTATTAATACACATGCATTAATACTTTTTTTTTTTTTTTTTTTACTGATTTTTTCATTAATACACATGCATAAATACTTTTTTTTTTTTTTTTTTAAACTGATTTTGTTTATTAATACACATGCATAAATACTTTTTTTTTTTTTTTTTTAACTGATTTTGTTTATCAATATACATGCATAAATACTTTTTTTTTTTTTTAACTGATTTTGTTCATCAATATACATGCATAAATACTTTTTTTTTTTTTAACTGATTTTGTTCATCAATATACATGCATAAATACTTTTTTTTTTTTTAAACTGATTTTTTTATTAATACACATGCATAAATACTTTTTTTTTTTTTTTTTTTAACTGATTTTGTTTATCAATATACATGCATTAATACTTTTTTTTTTTTTAAACTGATTTTGTTTATCAATATACATGCAATTAATACTTTTTTTTTTTTTTTTTTTTTACTGATTTTGTTTATCAATATACATGCATAAATACTTTTTTTTTTTTTTTTTACTGATTTTGTTTATTAATACACATGCATTAATACTTTCTTTATTTTTTACTGATTTGTTATTAATACACATGCATAAATACTTTTTTTTTTTTTTTAAACTGATTTTGTTTATTAATACACATGCATAAATACTTTTTTTTTTTTTTTTTAACTGATTTTGTTTATCAATATACATGCATAAATACTTTTTTTTTTTTAACTGATTTTGTTTATCAATATACATGCATAAATACTATTTTTTTTTTTTTTTTTTACTGATTTTGTTTATTAATACACATGCATAAATACTTTTTTTTTTTTTTAAACTAATTTTGTTTATCAATATACATGCATTAATACTTTTTTTTTTTTTTTTTTACTGATTTTGTTTATCAATATACATGCATAAATACTTTTTTTTTTTTTTTTTTTACTGATTTTGTTTATTAATACACATGCATTACTACTTTTTTTTTTTTTTTTTTAACTGATTTTGTTTATTAATACACATGGCATAAATACTTTTTTTTTTTTTTTTTTAACTGATTTTGTTTATCAATATACATGCATAAATACTTTTTTTTTTTAAACTGATTTTGTTCATCAATATACATGCATAAATACTTTTTTTTTTTTTAACTGATTTTGTTTATCAATATACATGCATAAATACTTTTTTTTTTTTTTTAACTGATTTGTTTATCAATATACATGCATAAATACTTTTTTTTTTTTTTTTTAAAACTGATTTTGTTTATCAATATACATGCATTATTCCTTTTTTTTTTTTTTTTTTTAAACTGATTTTGTTTATCAATATACATGCATAAATACTTTTTTTTTTTTTTAACTGATTTTGTTCATCAATATACATGCATAAATACTTTTTTTTTTTTAAACTGATTTTGTTTATTAATACACATGCATGAATACTTTTTCTTTTTTTTTTAAACTGATTTTGTTTATCAATATAACATGCATAAATACTTTTTTTTTTTTTAACTGATTTTGTTCATCAATATACATGCATAAATACTTTTTTTTTTTTTTAAACTGATTTTGTTTATTAATACACATGCATGAATACTTTTTCTTTTTTTTTTTAAACTGATTTTGTTTATCAATATACATGCATAAATACTTTTTTTTTTTTAACTGATTTTGTTCATCAATATACATGCATGAATACTTTTTTTTTTTTTTTAAACTGATTTTGTTTGTTAATACACATGCATAAATACTTTTTTTTTTTTTTTTTTTCTGTGTCCAGTCTGCAGTCCTCTTGGGCCTCCAGTGAGTTTTCCCTCCTTTATTATATATTTAAATAAATAAACAAATGCATGAATACTTTTTTTTTTTTTTTTTTTTTTTTTTCTGTGTCCAGTCTGCAGTCCTCTTGGGCAAAGTTGGGGAAAACTCCAGTGAGTTTTCCCTCCTTTATTATATATTTCAATGAATAAACACATGCATAAATACTTTTTTTTTTTTTTTTTTTTCTGTGTCCAGTCTGCAGTCCTCTTGGTCCCCCTTGGGTTTTCCCTCCTATATATTTCAATAAATAAACACATGCATAAATACCTTTTTTTTTTTTTTTTTTTTTCTGTGTCCAGTCTGGAGTCCTCTTGGTCCCCCATTGGGTTTTCCCTCCTATATATTTCAATAAATAAACACATGCATGAATATTTTTTTTTTTTTTTCTGTGTCCAGTCTGCAGTCCTCTTGGTCCCCCCTCGGGTTTTCCCTCCTATATATTTCAATAAATAAACACATGCATGAATACTTTTTTTTTTTTTTTTTTTTTTTTTTTTTTCAGTCCTCTTGGTCCCCCTTGGGTTTTCCCTCCTATATATTCAATAAATAAACACATGCATGAATACTTTTTTTTTTTTTCAGTCCTCTTGGTCCCCCCTTGGGTTTTCTCTCCTATTATATTTCAATAAATAAACACATGCATGAATACTTTTTTTTTTTTTTCTGTGTCCAGTCTGCAGTCCTCCTGGTCCTCCATTGGGTTTTCCCTCCTATATATTTCAATAAATAAACACATGCATAAATACTTTTTCTTTTTTTTTTTTTTTCTGTGTCCAGTCTGGAGTCCTCTTTGGTCCTCCATTGGGTTTTCCCTCCTATATGTTTCAATAAATAAACACATGCATAAATACTTTTTTTTTTTTTCTGTGTCCAGTCTGCAGTCCTCTTGGTCCCCATTTGGGTTTTCCCTCCTATATATTTCATAAATAAACACATGCATAAATACTTTTTTTTTTTTTTTTTTTTTCTGTGTCCAGTCTGCAGTCCTCTTTGGTCCTCCATTGGGTTTTCCCTCCTATATTTTTCAATAAATAAACACATGCATAAATACTTTTTTTTTTTTTTTTTTTTTTTTTTCTGTGGTCCAGTCTGCAGTCCTCTTGGTCCCCAATTGGGTTTTCCCTCCTATATATTTCAATAAATAAACACATGCATAAATACTTTTTCTTTTTTTTTTTTTTTTTTTTCTGTGTCCAGTCTGCAGTCCTCTTGGTCCCCCATTGGGTTTTCCCTCCTAAATAAACACATGCATAAATAAACACATGCATAAATACTTTTTTTTTTTTTTTTTTTTTTTTCTGTGTCCAGTCTGCAGTCCTCTTGGTCCTCCATTGGGTTTCCCTCCTATATATTTCAATAAATAAACACATGCATAAATACTTTTTTTTTTTTCTGTGTCCAGTCTGCAGTCCTCTTGGTCCCCATTGGTTTTCCCTCCTATATATATCAATAAATTAACACATGCATAAATACTACTTTTTTTTTTTTTTTTTTTTTCTGTGTCCAGTCTGCAGTCCTCTTGTCCTCCATTGGGTTTTCCCTCCTATATATTTCAATAAATAAACACATGCATAAATACTTTTTTTTTTTTTTTTTCTGTGTCCAGTCTGCAGTCCTCTTGGTCCTCCATTGGGTTTTCCCTCCTATATATTTCAATAAATAAACACATGCATAAATACTTTTTTTTTTTTTTTTCTGTGTCCAGTCTGCAGTCCTCTTGGTCCCCCATTGGGTTTTCCCTCCTATATATTTCAATAAATTAAACACATGCAAAAATACTTCTTCTTTTTTTTTTTTTTTTTTTTTCTGTGGTCCAGTCTGCAGTCCTCTTGGTCCTCCATTGGGTTTTCCCTCCTATATATTTTCAATAAATAAACACATGCATAAATACTTTTTTTTTTTTTTTTTTTTTTTTTCTGTGTCCAGTCTGCAGTCCTCTTGGTCCTCCATTGGGTTTTCCCTCCTATATATTTCAATAAATAAACACATGCATGAATACTTTTTTTTTTTTTTCTGTGTCCAGTCTGCAGTCCTCTTGGTCCTCCCATTGGGTTTTTCCCTCCTATAATATGTTTCAATAAATAAACACATGCATAAATACTTTTTTTTTTTTTTTTTTCTGTGTCCAGTCCTGCAGTCCTCCTTGTCCTCCATTGGGTTTCCCTCCTATATATTTCAATAAATAAACACATGCATAAATACTTTTTTTTTTTCTGTGGTCAGTCTGCAGTCCTCTTGGCCTCCATTGGGTTTTCCCTCCTATATGTTTCAATAAATAAACACATGCATAAATTAACTTTTTTTTTTTTTTTTCTGTGTCCAGTCTGCAGTCCCTCTTGGTCCTCCATTGGGTTTTCCCCTCCTATATATTTCAATAAATAAACACATGCATAATACTTTTTTTTTTTCTGTGTCCAGTCTGCAGTCCTCTTGGTCCCCCATTGGGTTTTTCCCTCCTATATATTTCAATAAATAAACACATGCATAAATACTTTTTTTTTTTTTTTTTCTGTGTCCAGTCTGCAGTCCTCTTGGTCCCCCATTGGGTTTCCCTCCTATATATTTCAATAAATTAAACACATGCATAAATACTTATTTTTTTTTTTTTTTTTTTTTCTGTGTCCAGTCTGCAGTCCTCTTGGTCCTCCATTGGGTTTTCCCTCCTATATATTTCAATAAATAAACACATGCATAAATACTTTTTTTTTTTTTTTCTGTGTCCAGTCTGCAGTCCTCTTGGTCCTCCATTGGGTTTTCCCTCCTATATATTTCAATAAATAAACACATGCATAAATACTTTTTTTTTTTTTTTTCTGTGTCCAGTCTGCAGTCCTCTGGTCCCCATTGGGTTTCCCTCCTATATATTTCAATAAATAAACATGCATGAATACTTTTTTTTTTTTTTTTTTTTTTTCTGTGTCCAGTCTGCAGTCCTCTTGGTCCTCCATTGGGTTTTCCCTCCTATATATTTCAATAAATAAACACATGCATGAATACTTTTTTTTTTTTTTCTGTGTCCAGTCTGCAGTCCTCTTGGTCCTCCATTGGGTTTTCCCTCCTATATGTTTCAATAAATAAACACATGCATAAATACTTTTTTTTTTTTTTTTTCTGTGTCCAGTCTGCAGTCCTCTTGGTCTCCATTGGGTTTTCCCTCCTATATATTTCAATAAATAAACACATGCATAATACTTTTTTTTTTTTCTGTGGTCCAGTC
>NW_024880612.1:0-18482 GCF_900700415.2 Clupea harengus
TTGCTGCTGCTTTTATTGATTTTATGTAAAGCACTTTGAACTGCAACTCTTGTACGAAATGTGCTATATAAATAAAGTCTTACTTACTTACTTACTTACTATTTTTATTAGATTTTTAATGGAATGGAAATTAATTCATAACCTAAACTTATTTTTGTATTAGATTGTTTTGTTTTTATACGTGCTATATTTGAACCCTGATGTTAATTCTGATTAAGTATATATCTTAGCATTTTGTCCTCTGTATTAGTTTTAGCCCACTAATTGCTCTTATATGTTTCACCTAATTGATTGCATTATGTCTTTTATAGTGCGTATAAATCATCATCATACTATTTTAATGCAATGTATCTTGTTGAGTTGTCTGTTTAGCTTGTTTTGTAAAACATAATCCTAAATCGAATCAAATCAAATCAAATCAAATACACTTCTTTGCAGTGAGAACTAAGAAAAATACAAAATACTCCTGAATTGTAGAAGAATCAGCTAATTGTAGCCTCCTCAGTAAAGCTGGCTAGGCTAAGGGCAGATGTGGCCGTGTGCACGCTAAGGCTAATGTGAATAAATTAAAAAAAAATTGATCAGCAAATCCTCTTCAGGTCTATCAGTTAGGATTGAGCTCACACTCTGTTATGTATGGTAGATTGTGTTAAAGTGTTTTTTTAAGCATATTCCATCTTAATGAATTTTATTCTCTATATGTTTCAGCCTGTTTGTTATAATTATCAAGAAGGGCCACACCCTTGTGTCAGTTATTGTCTTGGAAGGTTGTCAATACCCTCTTATAATCTAGTATTTTTCTCATTCTTATGTTTTTAAGATGGATTGATTTCAGTGGGCCTCTTTGTAAGCAGCAGTGATACGTCAAATTAATTCTGTAATGGAACATTAGAAAGAATGGATTAGATCCACTGGAGCCTTTACAGTGCCCTCCACAATTATTGGCACCGCTAGTGAATATGAGCAAAACAGGCTATGAAAAAATATATCTTTGCTGTTTATCCTCTTGGTCTTTCACTGAAAATATTCACAAAAATCTTTTTCATTGAAGTAAAATTATTGAAAGAAAAAAAAACTGTTGAGATTAAATAAATATTTTTCCCCAAAACATGTGTGCCACAATTATTGGCACCCCTTAATTTAATGTTTTGTGCAGCCTCCTTTGCCAAGATAACAGCTCTGAGTCTTCTCCTATAATGCGTGATGAGGTGGTGAACACATGGCACGGGATCTGAGACCATTCCTACATGCAGTATCGCTCCAGATCCTTCAGATTCTGAGGTCAACATTTGTAGACTCGGCTTCAGCTCATCCCACAGATTTTCTATGGGGTTTAAGTCGGGGGACTGTGATGGCCATGGCAAAACCTTTATTCTGCGGTCGGTGAACCATTTTTGTGTTGATTTTGAGGTGTGCTTCAGATCATTGTCCTGCTGGAAGGTCCAACCATGGCCCATTTTAAGCTTACTGGAGGGGGCTGTTAGGTTTTCATTTAATATCTGCTGGTATTTGATGGAGTCCATGATACCATGTATCCTAACAAGATGTCCAGGGCCTTTGGAAGAAAAACAGCCCCACAACATCAAAGATCCGCCACCATACTTCACATTGGGTATGAGGTGCTTTTCTGTATGGCTATCTTTCTGTCTACGCCAAACCCACCTCTGATGTTTGTTGCCAAAAAGCTTTATTTTGGTCTCATCTGACCATATAACTCGGTTCCATTGAAAGTCTGACTTACATTGGCAAACTGTAGGCGCTTTAGTTTGCTGTTGATTGACAGCAGAGGCTTTTTTCTGGCAACCCTCCAAAACAACTTGTGGTGATGTAGGTGGCGTGACTGGCGTCTGATGGTAGTTTTGGAGACTTTCTGACCCCAAGACTCAACTAACCTCTACAATTCTCAAGCTGTGATCCTTGGAGATTCTTTTTCCAGTCGAACCATCCTCCTCACGGTGCGTGGGGTCAATGTACACACACGTCCTCTTCCAGGCTGATTCTTAACATCTCCTGTCGCTTTAAACTTCTTAATTATTTCCATGATAGTGGAAATGGGTATTTTCAACTGTTTAGAGATTTTCTTGTGTCCATTTCTTGATTTGTGCAGCTCAACAACTTTTTGTCGCACATCGTCACTGTGTTCTTGGGTCTTTCCCATAGTGATGAATGACTAATGGAATTTGGCCTGTGTCACCTCATATTTGTACGCCAGTAGAACAGGAAGTCACGGTTGACCTCCTAAGAGTTCCTTATCAAACAGGTGAACTTAAAAATGTAAAACATGACTGGAAATATACTTCAGTTAGATTTTAATTATAAGATTTTTCTAGGGGTGCCAATAATTGTGGCACACATGTTTTGGGGAAAAATATTTATTTAATCTCAACAGTTTTTTTTTCTTTCAATAATTTTACTTCAATGAAAAGGTAAGATTTTTGTGAATATTTTCAGTGAAAGACCAAGAGGATAAACAGCAAAGACATATTTTTTTATAGCCTGTTTTGCTCATATTCACTAGGGGTGCCAATAATTGTGGAGGGCACTGTATCTGAGAGTCCTGGTGTTATTTTTCTTTAATGACTGATTCTTAGATTTAAATATATTAGTCCCTTGGTGGCATCCTTAACAAGCCTTCTGCTATGAACTAGTGCTGGACAGACGAGTGATACACTTCCCACAATCTGCTTGGTGTGCAGCTCACTGGCAGACACCTAGCCACACTCACATCTAGCTCCTTTAACATTGTTTGCACATGCAATGCTGTTTGGTACACTGACACAAACTCAAATAAACAACCAAAGGTTAAATATAACAGAGGGAGAAAGACTATTGGAGGTGATTAACTGTCCTGTCAATGTTTGCAGATTAAAGTGACTGACTGTACCCAATGTGAATTAAATTTAAGATTGTTTTTTCTTTTACTTTATAATATGTTTATTTCTGTTTGTGTGTCTAAGAGGGGGAGGCGGGGTGGGGTGGCATCAGATAGACTTAAATCTTTTCTGACATTAAAACAAAACTTTCATGAGAAAATACATTTAGTCGAGATTTAGGTCTGTCTATGTAAAATAAATACTCCTAATTAAATTAAATTTGGTTAGTAAATGAGGGAGGTCAGTTTTGTCCCACAACACAAGAGGTGAATGTGTAGAAAGGGTTAACTAACTACACTACCAGTTCCAACAAGGGCACAGCTGCAGCACTGTCCAATCAGAAGCCTTTATGACTTTATCTGAGCCCCTCCCTCAGAAACTCCTCACGTTGCTGTCCAGTTCCATGTGACACATCGTCCTAACAGAGTATATGCTATCTTTATGGGAAAAGGATATACACATAGACAAGAAACAGTGGCTGTGAAGACTGGAATACTGTCTTGAAATCTTGTCTCGTTTAATTTCAGTGAATTTTCTGGTTCAGGGTGACGCAAGTTTTCAGACAATTGAAAGTGAAAGCAAAGACTGTCAGGCATAACTGTAGAGCAACTGCAACTACCAGACAAAATGGCATCCAAGTCCTTTTCAGAGAGGATTTATCCTGTCCTGTGTGCTACAATATCTACAAGGATCCAGTTCTTCTGACCTGTACTCACAGCATCTGTAACTGCTGCCTGCAGAAGTTCTGGGAAACCAAAGGTTCCAGGGAATGTCCAATCTGCAGGAGAAGGAGCTCAAGGGAGATATATCCTCTCAACCGGGTTCTAAAGAACCTGTGTGAGACTTTCCAACAGGAGAGAAGTCAGAGAGAACCATTCTGCAGTCTGCACCGTTCTGAACTCAAGCTTTTCTGTGAAGATGACAAACAGCTTGTGTGTTTGGTGTGTCGAGACTCAAAACTCCACAAGAACCACAACTTCAGTCCTATCAGTGAAGCAGCACTTGAGCGTAAGGTAAGATTAGTGGTCATCAATTGTTTTCATATTGTCAGTGACAATGGTAAATCATATGGATTTTGTTTGTAAACCTTCACCCAGAAACCCACCTCAGCAGATAGTCGTGTGGTTGCTGTAGTGTTCATCCTAAACCACTAGGTGTCATCATGTCCCATATCTCATCTTTCTTTTCAACCTTTGCACCTTCTTGCATGACCTCCTCTCCATAAGCCTGTACCTACTGTACAAAACATCTCTTACAATTACAGTTATTATATTGTCTTGAATGCAGTTGAAGTTACCTTGATCAAGATATAAAAATTAACTGAATACATTGTTTCAGTGTCACCATTTTAGACTGTGTTTGACTTTTGCACAGTAATTTGTAATACCTAATTGAAAATCTAGCTTGTGAAGCAATTCATAAAACTTTCATAAGCACTCAATAATTTATTCATCAAGAAATATTTTACCATTAATAATATAATGGCATATAACAATTGATAATGAAATTACATATTATTTATAATGAAATATATGATACTGTGAGAAAATGAGACAGTACACAGAAGGCAGGCAAAGAGCACATGTACAATTCATATTACAATTTAAGGTCAGCATGTTATGTTTCACATTTAACAAACAGCTTTTATTATTAAGAACAAAGCTAAATTGTTTCATGAATTATTTTAATTCCCTTGACATGAAGTCTTGAAACATTATTATGTTTAATAATATCTTAAAAATGTATATATATGTATATGTGTGTGTTATATATATAAATATACATAAATATGTCATACTCAAAGCACTGTTAACACTGCAGTAAGCAGACAAATGTAATGGATCACAATCAGCTACCAAGCCAAACATGCTTATACAGTGCCCTCCACAATTATTGGCACCCCTAGTAATTATGAGCAAAACAGGCTATAAAAAAATATGTCTTTGCTGTTTATCCTCTTGGTCTTTCACTCAAAATATTCACAAAAATCTTACCTTTTCATTGAAGTAAAACTATTGAAAGAAAAAAAAACTGTTGACATTAAATAAATATTTTTCCCCAAAACATGTGTGCCACAATTATTGGCACCCATTAATTTAATGTTTTGTGCAGCCTCCCTTTGCCAAGATAACAGCTCTGAGTCTTCTCCTATAATGCGTGATGAGGTTGGTGAACACATGGCACGGGATCTGAGACCATTCCTACATGCAGTATCTCTCCAGATTCTTCAGATTCTGAGGTCAATGTTTGTAGACTCGGCTTCAGCTCATCCCACAGATTTTCTATGGGGTTTAGGTCGGGGGACTGTGATGGCCATAGCAAAACCTTTATTCTGCGGTCGGTGAACCATTTTTGTGTTGATTTTGAGGTGTGCTTCGGATCATTGACCTGCTGGAAGGTCCAACCACAGCCCATTTTAAGCTTACTGGAGGGGGCTGTTAGGTTTTCATTTAATATCTGCTGGTATTTGATGGAGTCCATGATACCATGTATCCTAACAAGATGTCCAGGGCATTTGGAAGAAAAACAGCCCCACAACATCAAAGATCCGCCACCATTCTTCACATTGGGTATGGGGGTCTTTTCTGTATGGCTATCTTTCTGTCTACGCCAAACCCACCTTTGATGTTTGTTGCCAAAAAGCTTTATTTTGGTCTCATCTGACCATATAACTCCATCGAAAGTCTGACTTACATTTGGCAAACTGTAGGCGCTTTAGTTTGTAGTTGATTGCAGGCAGAGGCTTTTTCTGGCAACCCTCCAAAACAACCTGTGGCTCCACAACTTTCCGTCGCACATCGTCACTGTGTTCTTGGGTCTTTCCCATAGTGATGAATGACTAATGGAATTTGGCCTGTGTCACCTCATATTTGTACGCCAGTGGAACAGGAAGTCATGGTTGACCTCTTAAGAGTTCCTTATCAAACAGGTGAACTTAAAAATGTAAAACATGACTGGAAATATACTTCAGTTAGATTTTAATTATAAGATTTTTCTAGGGGTGCCAATAATTGTGGCACACATGTTTTGGGGAAAAATATTTATTTAATGTCAACAGTTTTTTTTTCTTTCAATAATTTAACTTCAATGAAAAGGTAAGATTTTTGTGAATATTTAGAGTGAAAGACCAAGAGGATAAACAGCAAAGACATATTTTGTATAGCCTGTTTTGCTCATATTCACTAGGGGTGCCAATAATTGTGGAGGGCACTGTAATTAGTGTTCTTAATATAACATCCAGATATATAGAGAAATGTTGACAGTCCATACCTTAATAATGTGTTCATTCATAACAGGAAGAACTGAAGATCAAACTGGAGCCCTTACAGAAGAAGCTGGTCAACTTTAAACAAGTTAAAACAACCAGTGATGAAACTGCCCAACACATAAGAGTAAGAGTTATCGATTGTTTCTTTTAAAACAACACTACATAAAACAGAAACTAATATCATATATAAACTAAGACACCTTTGTGTGATGACATGTGGTATTACAGGTCCAGACCCAACACACAGAGAGGCAGATCAAGGAGGAGTTTGAGAAGCTTCACCAGTTTCTACGAGATGAAGAGGCAGCCAGGCTAGATGCACTGAGGGAGGAAGAGAAGCAAAAGAGTCAGATGATGAAGAGGAAGATCGAGAAGATGAGCGGAGAGATCTCATCTCTTTCAGACACAATCAGAGCCATAGAGGAGGAGATGGGAGCTGATGACATCACATTCCTGCAGGTAGGACCCATGCTTTATCTTTGTTAGTGAACCTCTGATATCCAAATCTGATTTTGGAGTCTTGTGAGGGACCGAGGCGGCCACCCAACGTTTTGGGATGTATGTGACTGGAGTCGGTGGTGAAGTGGGGAAAAAACCACGGTGCAGGAGATGATGTGTTCTTGGAAAAATATAATATTATTTATTTTGCTGGGAATATATCTCCAACAGCCCCAACCATATATACAAAACAAACAAACATTAATTCATACTCAACAGTACTCAAACTAGTAAACCAGTAGTCAACCAGTGGGGTAACCCTCTCCACATTAGTCCTATAATATACATACTATGTTGCATTAACAAATACATAAGCCCAAGTTCACCAATGCACCCATAACCATACATTTACAATATTTACACCTCTTACACACACCACACATATTATTAACATACATACATACATCTACTTGAGGCCAGCCGGGTAGAGATAGAAAAAGAAGTTTGTCAGTCTTGATGTTCAGATTTTGCGCCTAAACTAGCTATATCGTATCGTCTCGTCACATGATCAAATAGAGACTTGACATTGGATAACAAGATACATATTACCCAGCAATCATCATTGCATATCTGTATATGACAAAAATAACAAAGAAAATATTGATAAATAAAGATTGAGTTTTTTTTTTTTTATAGTTTCTATAGTTTATGTAGGATAAGCATATAATTGTGTTATAAATAGCTACAAATGATTTCCCCCCAAAAACAGGTTTGCCATTTTCAGGGCATATATAGCATAAGGTGTCATAAAAAATTGAAAACAAATTCATCGTTGATCGCAGTCGCGTTAAACTAGCGACATTCTAACACTTTGACAGTCATATGTCCGAGAAAAGTAAGAAGGCAGGGCCTCCTTTGCCTACGAATCCTCCGCGCTGGCTGCATTGTCTATAGTTATGCCCCTGGCGCACATGCACATTTTCTAACACAGCGCAGGTACACTAAATTAAAGCCAACAGCAAATTAACAAAATACACCTCTTTCAACCACAAATAAGAGATACATAACAGCGACTTCACGCAGAGGCTCTGGCTTAGGGGCCCCCTGAGCTCATGGGCCCCTGGGCCTGGGCCCGGTAGGTAATCCATCTCTGCATACATATGGTAAATGTGCACAGCATACATGGGGTAAATGTGCATTATACATACAAACAAAATATGGTATAAACATGATGCATATAAAATTGGTAGTTGATAAGGTGGGAAGACAGCATTCAAGTATTGTAGAACAGCTCAGTGGGTATACAGTGTGCTCATAGGGGTTACTATTACAAGGGTAAGTAGAATTAAGGAACAGAAAACTATATCGATGGTGGCAATTATTTACATTGTCGGTAAATAGGCTAGCACAGAGTATGGGGTAGAATAAGTGTATGACAGTGTGGTGGGGGTGGGTACGTGTAGGCTGAGGGTTTCTGCAAGTAGGTCAGGTGGAGAGACTACAAGCATCATCCCACAACGAAGATAGTCTGCTCTAGGAGGGGAAGAAAGAAACAACGTGAGTGGGTAGTGTTCAATTTGATAAACAGATAAGGAGCTACATTTAGGTAAGAAATTAACAGTAGGTAATTTAGATTAGATTAGATTCAACTTTATTGTCATTGCACAGAGTACAGGTACTGAGGCAACGAAATGCAGTTAGCATCTAACCAGAAGTGCAAAGTAGAAGAGTTAGTGGTGATCCGTAAGCCGCAGTTCATCCATTTTATTCGCCAGAGACCGAACATTGGCGAGGAAAAGGCTGGGTAGAGATAGCCGGTGAGGAGTTAGCTTTAGCCTAGCTCGTAGCCCTCCTCGCTTCCCCCGCCTTTGTTTACGGTCTCGACGCCGCCTGTGAGCACTTCCGGTCGGCGTAGCCGGGTTGGTAGCCACCGCTGTTTGGTGATCTCTGGAATGAGCCGGTGACTGTCGATAAAGTTGTCAAAATCGCAAGAATCCGATGTCCAAAAGTTGCTGACGGTGTATTGAGGTAAAGGCAAGACTGTTCTGAGTGAACAGACTTGAGATTAACAGGCAGAAAACTACTAATTTGCAGATTCTGGGTAGACGCTGAGCCTCGCGTTGTTTCACTGCGCCGCCATCTTGGTCAGTGGCCTCAGTATCAGTATTAGCATTAGCAATAGGATATAGAAGGAGAGGGAGAGAGAGGCTGCCTGGCAAATTGTATGGGATTTTATTTATGTTTAGTTTTGATGAGTTATGTTTAGTTATGGTTGGCTGACATGGTGCATGTATATTTTAGTTAGGATAGCAAGGGTGGCAGGATACACAACAGTGCCCAACTGGCTGGTGACAGCCGCAACACACGTGACATGCCTGTACCCAGGATCCGTAAGGGCACTCCTTCATGGTACAAAATGCACTGTCTGTACCCAGTTTTATTGATAATGGGAATTGTATAGTTATAGGTTAGTTATGTTGACTGGCTTGGTATGTGGTGGTTGTTAGGGTTAGAATGATGCGTAACCCATCTCCCTCTTTAATTTCACAGAACTACAAGAGCACAGTGGAGAGGTGAGTGATCTGTCTCCTGTCTCTCTCTTCTCTGTGGTTCTGAACCCAAACCCACAGCAGCACTGACTCCTGAATGTTATTCCAGAGCCCAGTGCACACTGCAGGATCCAGAGAGGGTTTCAGGAGCTCTGATCAATGTGGCAAAACACCTGGGCAACCTGAAGTTTAGAGTCTGGGAGAAGATGCAAGAGATTGTTCAATACAGTGAGTGAACACACACACACACACACACACACACACACACACACAGACGCACACAAACACTCACATACCTCTTAATTTCTGCCCAGTGTTCTCCTCCTCTCTGCCTCCTCACCATCACGTCTCTGTGGGCTCCACATGAATCTGCTCTCTAAGGTTTAGTGACGCCACAGACATTCTGAGCTGCAGGCTGAACTCTTTGCTGTTCAGCAGGTTTACATGAGGCCAGACAGCAGAGAGATCAGCTGACACCCATCCCATGTAGGTGGAGGCTTTATTCCTTTTCATCATGTTGATCTTCAGCATGGAGTTCCAGGAGTGAGTCCAGTGCTGGAGACTGGAGTGGTGATCAAACTTCATACTCTCTCATCCTGCCTCTGGTGTGACATTCAGGCCCTTTGCTCAACTCAGTTAAGTCCATAACAGGGGCTTCATCATCAGTGTAGCCAGGAATGGGATAGAAAACAAGTGGCTACAGGGTAATGTGAATGTCTGTGTGGAACTTGGGTTGGCATCTTATCATTGACCGCAGGCTGGTGTACTGGGGACCTGTCTCTTTAGAGCAGAAGAAAAGAAAAAAAATGTGTCTTTGGATTTTGTATCACCAATTAACACTGGGAATCATTTTTGATACACACATTCATTCATCACCCCTATTAAGTTATAATGGGCCACAGAAGATTGTGAAGTAGTAAGGATTTTAGTATGCTTCAACTTATATTGACGACTGATAGTAATCACAACCATCATCATTATTCTCAATATCATCAGTACTTCAACTAGATTATCAGGTGTGTTCTCTCTCTTTCTCTGCAGCTCCTGTGACTCTGGATCCCAACACTGCAAACCCACAACTAATCCTGTCGGAGGATCTGACCAGTGTGAGATTCAGCAATGAGAGACAGCAGCTTCCTGATAACCCAGAGAGATTTGATATGTATCCCTGTTTCCTGGGCTCTGAAGGCTTCAACTCAGGGACTCACTGCTGGGATGTGGAGGTTGGGGACAGTGATGACTGGCTCCTTGGAGTGGAGACAGAGTCTAGTCAGAGGAAGGGACTGAGTTTCCCCAGTGGAGTCTGTGGTGTGTGGCATTATAATGGTGCATATGAAGAGCTCTCTCCATCCCACCCACTCACTCCCCTCACAGTGAAGCAGAAACCCCAGAGGATCAGAGTGCAGCTGGACTGGGACAGAGGAGAGCTGTCATTCTTTGACCCTGATAATAACACACACCTGCACACTTCCCCACACACTTTCACTGAGAGAGTCTTTCCATACTTTATCACTAAGTCATCTCTGAGGATCTTACCAGTGAAGGCTGCATTAACAGTAGAGCAGCTCAGTTAGAGTTCAGACACCTGCTGCAGTTCATCTCCTGCAGGAGGGAAACACTGAGCATTGATGATCAGGCAACATTTTTATTTTTGCAATTTGTTTTGGCATCACACAATTATATTTCATAGTTATTTAATTTTCATAGGGAATGCAATAAGTCATATGGAGGAGGTGGGGCAAGAATTCTCCTTATTTTTTAGACTTTTCATGAAATGACTAGTTTTCAGAAACTCTACTATGATGGGCACCTGTTGCCTAATAACCTGATATCTTCACGCCTGAACTGCTGTGGAGATGAATTTATAATGATGATTGGCTCAAAGATTATGTTTCAGATCAAAATAAATTATTAGATTATTAGATAGGTCCTGCTCTCATTAAATAAATTCATAACCGGTGACATGTTAATAATGTCTGTAATCTAGAATATTGAGATGAGTTTATAATGATGAGTTTCTGTAAAATGAATGAATGTAAATGTAAAATGTAATAGAGTGTTCTGTTGGAATGTGGAATGTTTTTGTCCCTGCCAGCATTCCTTGTTGTAATCACTGAGACTGATCAGGAGATGGAACAGGAATTCCTCTACATCACTGGTCTTTCTTACTGAAGTTCATTTTGTAGAGAAAAACATTTCAGTGAAGAGACATGTAGTAATGGCTAATGTCTCCATAATGAAATATATAAATATCAGGTCAGGCTCAGACTGTTGAGGGTGCAGAGTTTATCCAACCACAATGGCTATTTAGCAAGACGAGTCACGACAACAGCGTCCCCCAGAGTAGAAGAATGATTCCACAGGCTGTCCTATAAGAAGTGCTGTTGGAATAGGGTGTGGCATTACCATAACACTTTAATAAATATATTTCATAATTGTTCCATGTCCAATGTTATTATAATTATCTTATATATGGTATCATATATTGGTATCATCAGTAAATACAATGATTTTAGTGTACCCACTTCAATAATGAAATATTTAATAGAAATCAGAATCAATATGAATGGAAATGAATGTCATTTTATTCAACATATGCAATATAATAGTCTCTCATCCATAACATTTAAATTCCTTCCATTTGTTCACACTGACTTATCAAAAAGTGTGACAGTAAAACCATCCACAGAGACAGCTGTCAATCAAACTGCATAATTCATATCCTACTAGACTCTGGTCCAATAGCTGTAAAGTATTTGCTTTCTCTTCATCTGCACTCTGTCCCCTTTTTCTGTTCCTGTTTCTCCCCTTGGCTCCCTCCTTTTGTCTCCCCTACAACAGGTACATGGTGGCAAGGCAGGATCCCAGTACAGTGGCCCAGAAGGCTCTAGCTACACTGGCGGCTCCGATCTCAGTGCGGTTGTGGAAGGCCTTGTCATGGACATAGGTGATGATGAAGAGGGCTCCCTCGAAGGCTTCCTCACAGGCCGGCTGGATCTGCTCCTCGGGGAGGAGGTGGCCAAACTCGCCTTTGTCCCTCAGCTCAAAGGTGTAGGAGAAGGGGATCCCCATCAGGCGAGCCCAGTCTCGGGAGGAACCAGAGTTAGGGTCTGGAAGACAGAGGAGAGAGAGAGAGGGAGATAAAGGAAGAGGGAGAGAGAGAGGGAGAGTGAGGGAGGGAGGGAGAGAGAGAGAGAAAGAGAGAGAGAGATAAGGGGATTGTTATTTGCTGTGCACACACATTTGCAAATATTCTATTCTATATTTACACAATCAAATAGATAGATTGAAAGACAGACAGACAGACAGACAGACAGACAGACATACAGACAGTCCCTCACAGAGAATATCAGGTGAGGTTCCCACTCGGTAGTCCATCCCATGTACGGCCTTCATGGCTTTAGCAGCAGCCCGGCCCACAGCCATCTGTGGAGGAGACACACTACTGACACACAGTTCTGGCCCAGATGCGGCCCGCTGAGACTGTTACACTTTATGGGGGGTTTGCTGCAGCATAGTATATAGGGATGAAGTTTAAAGTTTGACCATTATAAACTGCAGTATGCGTGTGTGTGTATGTGTGTGTGTGTGAGTGTATGTGGTTGTGTGTGTGTGTGTGTGTGTGTGTGTGTGTGTGTGCGTGAGTGTATGTAGGAGTCTCACCAGCTCGTCATAGTTGGGTGCTGAGATGTGGGGGTGTCCATACGGCAGGAGCAGTAGTTGACCTGCAGAGTGGATGGTGAGGAAGCAGAGGATCTGGTCCACTCTGCTCCCCACAAACTGGGTCACCGCCTGGGCCTCTTTCTCTGACACGGGCCCAGAGCCACAGTACGTGTTGTGGCAGCAGTCTCTGGACACCCCCACAGCTGGAGCACAGGGAAGCAACTCAGGAATGCATATTCACATTCATTCTCATGGATTAATAAGCAAAGCATAAAATTTTGTCATATCTTTCATATACACATTATAGTTAGAAACTATGGCGTATCTTAGGTATGGCAGGTATGGCAGGTATGGCACGTGCCCAGGCCACATGAAGGGGGCGCCACTGAGCAGTTTCTAGTCAGACAAGCCATCCTCAAAAGGTGAAAACATTTCCCGCAGATGCATGCAGTTCTTTAGATAACGGCAGAATTTTCGATTTGGAAATGTAGATATCCCCTTTTCGCCGTGCTGAAACTCACTGCCCCAGTTTGCATTGAAGTTCCTGTTGAGATCCACGCCATGGCAGGTACAGCCTTCAGGGGGCGTCGACCTTGACTTTCTCCACAGTCGAGTCTGGGTAAACAGTCAATCCCTTTTCAAAGCTCTTTGTCACAGTTTTAGTATATGACCTCAATATCCCAACATAGTCATTAGTTTCTCAGCTCAATATCCTAATATATCTTTTAGAAAGAGGTCCTACTTGGTAGTCTGGTGCTGCCAACCTATATTCACTGCTTACATTGTGGTATGGAACAACTGAATTAGACACCAATTGGATTAGGGGGATAGACACTGAGCACTGACCCTAAATTTATTTATTGTGATTGGATCAGGTCAGAGCTTACTTCACAAACACAGAGATCCCTTCAGAGAAATGGCTAACAGAAACTATTACTAAATAGAATCAACAGTGATTAAGCTTACCCAACCCAGTAAGGAAAAGAGCCAAAACACCCTCAGAAAAGGCATCCTGCTCGTTATTTCTCAACTTTACCAACATAACTTTTGACAAAATACTGTCTACCATAAACACATGAATCAGAAGATATTGAATGAACGGAATAGGCCTACTGCAATGATGAT
This sequence comes from Clupea harengus, assembly GCF_900700415.2. Taxonomy (NCBI): domain Eukaryota; kingdom Metazoa; phylum Chordata; class Actinopteri; order Clupeiformes; family Clupeidae; genus Clupea; species Clupea harengus. The sequence continues at coordinate 13,917 of NW_024880612.1, forward strand.
TATGGCTGATGTTCACCAGGTAACTCACACTCTCATTAATCCAGCTGTACATGTAGCCATCAACATTCAGCACAGGGGTGACATACAAGTCCATGTTCTTTAGCATCTCATTAAGCTTCTTGTCTGTTTTGTAGTGCAGTAAAATCTGAACAAGAAAAAAAACCAGCAGTATTTTAAATCACTGTCTCTCAGTTCAGTTCATAAGGTGCGATAGTGCAGTATGTTTTAGGATGTCTACTTAATCAAGCTTGATTGACATATTACTTATTAAACTGAAAATATGTAAAAGCCTTGCAAACACCACCAATAGCCCAGTTGGCACTGTCACAAGCTTGCTATCATGCTAACTGGCATATTTTGGTTATCGGCGATGTCGAGCTGTGAAGGCTTTTCTTCTTCTGACTAAAACAACAAAGCTACATAGTGCAAAAAGTGGCAAATTGTCACATAGTGTGGTTTTAACCTGTTAGTGATGCTCTTTCTGTACCTCTTTAACAAACCACTGGCAGAAGGCAGGAGCGATCCACTCTCTGGCGTGGATACCACAGTCCATCCAGATGGCTTTCTTCTGCACTTCCTCAGAGCCTAGACCAATCTGGCACACAGCAGTCCATACAGTCACATCCAACCCTGTGCACCGTTCCATATGCATGCATATAACATGCAACTCACACACACACACACACACACACACACACACACACACACACACACACACACACACACACACACACACACACACACACACACACACACACACACACACACACACACACACACACACACACACACACACACACACACACACACACACACACACACACACACACACACACACATACATCTGGGCCTTGATCCGGAGCCGCTCTAGAATGTAATGGGCCCATGATGCACCCTCCCTCTTTCTCTCTCTCTGCATTATCCTGCTGACAGACGGACAAACAAACACACAAACTGAACCAAAAACAGGCTCCTTGGCGGAGGTACAGATTGAACCTTGAGGTATGTGATGTTCCTGCCCTCAAAGGTCTCTCCGTACACAGAGGAGGACACCAGCTCCGGGTTATCTGTCACCACACGCTCCATCCAATCAGAGATCTGAGAAGGCAAAAGTGGAGATGTCCTACCGTCACAAGTGGAACATTCTAAAAAGGATCTCTTACCGATGTAGCATCAATAAACAAGATCAATAAATTAGATAAATAAATAAGATCAATAAATAAGATCAATAAACAAGATCAATAAATTAGATCAATAAACAAGATCAATAAATTAGATCAATAAACAAGATCAATAAATAAGATCTGGCCCTGGTCAGCCCAATCCACTCTAGGATCTCTGTACTTGCTGATATGAGAAAGGAAGAGAGGGGATGTTCGGCTATCACAAGCTCAGAGGATTGAAGGGACCTTCTGACAGTGATGATTTACTAAGATATCACCAGACTACTGAACCACTGGATCTAATCCAGTCATATTGTGTCAGGGAATCTTTATATCCACTGTTAAAGCAATTCTAGTTATGAAATTAAAACATTTCTACATTTAAACAGTTCCATGACTACATCAGTTACAATGTTGCTGTAAAATTGAGGTTTCAGAAAGTTGTAAAATCTACAGACACAGATAGATTACAGTTAGCTTAGTCATTCTTAGAAATTGCTCCTTAACAGTTTTTGTCTCAAAATGGCACAGCACTCTCCATGTGGTATGCAGCTGGTGCCCAAGAGGAGTTTTTTCTGCGGTACAGTAGCATTGTGGGAATGGAGCAAAACATCTTTTTAAAGTAATTTCTGAGCTTTACTAGTTTCCCCATTTCCTTGTTGTAAGGGTGTAAAGCTGTAGAGAAGGTTGTGAAAAAGGCTGAGAAGGAGATAATATTCACTCACCTCTGACACTGGATGGTATCTGGTATAGTCATAATTCCAAGGGGTCCCTTCCTGCATAGATCTGCAAGCATACAATATGACAGAGGAAATGAACAGGACAAAGATTTGTCCATCATACTGACAACATCAAACATTTTCATTCAGCAAAAGAGTTCCTAGACATGATGGCTATGAGGGACAGAAATGTAACGCTTTCACATTAAAGCAGCCATCAACGCCTCCTGAAAGTGAACAGATTGGATATTAACACGCTTACTCACTTGTCTGAGGTGCAGTCTATGTTCTGTACACACAGAATCAGGAAAGCCAATCCAGCAGCGATCATAATGTCGTCTTTCCTCATCACGACCAAAACACATTCTGTCAGTCAGACAGTCCACTGCACTTATCTGATAGTGCAGTCAGTCACGAGAGATCATAAACTTAGATTATGTGCAGATAAACACATGAGGGCAAAGGTTACTACCCTTCACCCTTCTACTGCCCTCAACTCTCTCTAATCTATAAGAAGAAAATGAAAATATTAGTTCATACAATCAACAGAGTGTCAAAATTAGACCAACTGTTTGCTTTCAGCGTTATATAACTTGGTACAGAGAGGAGACCCTGAGAAAATAAGTGTGAATAGAAGTTGTGTGGATGTGTCGTAGTCATTGAAAATACATCCAATGGAATATCATTACTCACTAACATGGAATAAGAGCAAATCAGGAGCACTTTCTCTCTTTTGTAATTGACAGCATTGAAATACTAAGTGGGTTTTTTAATCTCTAAACTAAACACAACTCTACGCTTTGTAATGAAAAGAAATAGACTATAAGATGAGTGTAGATTTGACACAAGGCCTGTGTGAGCTGACGCTTCTTTGTTGGATAACTATCATTTACTCAAGGCAGCCAGCGACTGGAGAAACTGTCCTAAGCGTTAGCCACATCACTAAAACAAGTTCTTCAGACTAGATGCAATGTCCACAGAAAAACGCTAGAGGGCACTCTTTATATATGGTCTGCTATTGTCACGAAGCCCAAAGTAAACGCCAGAGGGAGTAACTCTCTCCCACAGACACCACTATTCTCAGCTGCCTGAAATGCCTTGTTGAAATCCCGCCCCTTTTCCTTTCTTGCAATCTTGTAGCACAATGCTTATTGCCCACCTAGCTGACCAATCAGAGCACACTGGGCTCATCAGGAAGGGGAGTTTAAAGACACAGGAGAACATCTGTAACAGCATCCCCTACAAATTAAACACTCACCAACAGTCACTGTGTAAATACCTGATTCAATTCTGCAAATAAATTTTACTTTACGAAACTTTACTGCATAAATAACATGTTTTTCCCCTCAGTGTTCAGTCTACACATTGAATTATCTGAGCATTCCTGACGTTCTTCTTGTTACTGACCTTTGTCTGCCTCTACCTTTACTTATCTTTGAGCCGTTCATAAACCTGTTTGTGTTCTGACCTCCTGCCTTATTGCCTTTTATGACTCTGGATTTGCCTGGATCTATAGCTTTTTTAAATCTTATTTTTCTGTGTTCCTTCTCTGCTCATTTGTGAATGTATGAATTGTGCTAATAAAGACACTAGCTGTGTCACTAAACCACCCTGCTCATGGATCCAGTCTCTCAGCCTTCATGACAGCATGGGAGGGATGCCTTATCTCTGCTCATTTAAACCTAAACCTCTCTTCATGTGTGAAACAGACTGAGGCAGTAGCAGGCCAGTGTCTCCAGCCAATCAGAGTCTCCAGATCTCTCCCGCAGGTGTGGAGGCTGAGCAGGTGGGGGTCCTCTGGTGAGTTAAGGATTAATCTGCAGCAGATACAGCAAAGGTGACAGGACACAGGGGAACTTGGTGACAGGAGACAGGAGACAGGGGAACTGGGAGACAGGAGACAGGGGAACTGGGAGACAGGAGACAAGAGACAGGGGAACTGGGAGACAGGAGACAAGAGACAGGGGAACTGGGTGACAGGAGACAGGGGAACTGGGTGACAGGAGACAAGAGACAGGGGGAACTGGGAGACAGGAGACAGGGGAACTGGGAGACAGGAGACAGGAGACAGGAGACAAGAGACAGGGGAACTGGGTGACAGGAGACAGGGGAACTGGGAGACAGGGGAACTGGGTGACAGGAGACAGGGGAACCTGGACTTTATCCCTGTGACTAAAAGATATTCTTTACTGTAGTAGACTAAGGGTCCAAAGACAGACACTGGAGGGTGTGTTTATTACACATGTCTAAACATTAATAAGGCTGAAAGGAGATAACAGGTGTATTACCTGAAACCACTGCTCTGCAACAACCATCATTACACTTTGAACTCTCTCTCTTATCCATTATGGTTTGTGTGTGTGTGTGTGTGTGTGTGTGTGTGTGTGTGTGTGTTTGTGTGTGTGTGTGTGTGTGTGTGTGCGTGCGTGCGAGAGAGAGAGAGAGAGATAACCCAGAGAGATTAGATGCCAACATCTGTTTCCTGGGGGCTGAGGGCTGTAACTCGGGGACACACTGCTGGGATGTGGAGGTTGGGGACAGTAATCATTGGCATGTGGGTGTGAAGACAGGGTCTGGCGTGAGGCTGGGATGGACATGCAGCAGCTGTGGAGTCAGGTGTGTGTTTCATGTTAGAGGTGAATATGAAGCAGCTCTGGAGTCAGGTGTGTGTTTCATGTTAGAGG
>NW_024880613.1:0-18463 GCF_900700415.2 Clupea harengus
AAAGTATTTATGCATGTATATTGATAAACAAAATCAGTAAAAAAAAAAAAAAAAGTACTTTTTTTTTTCTATTTTTGGCCTGTAACACTTCAAACACTTAATGGCTCATCTACAGTCTTAGTCAGTACCTAACAAGGCTAGCCAATGACTTTCCTGCCTTTTTTGCTTAACCGGTCGAGGTTACATTGGCTCATACAATCTTTTTCTCTTTTGGCCTGTAACACTTAAATCAGTTAAAAAAAAAAGTATTAATGCATGTATATTGATAAACAAAATCAGTTAAAAAAAAAAAAAAAAAAAGTATTTATGCATATATTTTGGTGAACAAAATCAGTTAAAAAAAAAAAAAAGTACTATTCTTTTCTATTTTGGCCTGTAACACTTCAAACACTTAATGGCTCATCTACAATCTTAGTCAGTACCTAACAAGGCTAGCCAATGACTTTCCTGCCTTTTTTGCTTAACCGGTCGAGGTTACCAATATGCTCATACAATCTTTTTCTCTTTTGGCCTGTAACACTTAAATCAGTTAAAAAAAAGTATTAATGCATGTATATTGATAAACAAAATCAGTTTAAAAAAAAAAAAAAAAAAGTATGTATGCATGTGTATTAATAAACAAAATCAGTCAAAAAAAAAAAAAAGTAAATTTTTTTTCTATTTTGGCCTGTAACACTTCAAACACTTAATGGCTCATCTACAGTCGTAGTCAGCACCTAACAAGGCTAGCCAATGACTTTCCTGTCTTTTTGCTTAACCGGTCAAAGTTACCAATATGCTCTTACTATTTTTTTCTATTTTGGCCTGTAACACTTCAAACACTTAAAGGCTCATCTACAGCACCTAACAAGGCTAGCCAATGACTTTCCTGCCTTTTTTGCTTAACCGGTCGAGGTTACCAATATGCTCATACAATTTTTTTCTCTTTTGGCCTGTGACACTTCAAACACTTAAAGGCTCAACTACAGTCCAAGTCAGGACCTAACAAAGCTAGCCAATGACTTTCCTGCCTTTTTTGCTTAACCGGTCAAAGTTACCAATATGCTCATACAATCTTTTTCTCTTTTGGCCTGTAACACTTAAATCAGTTAAAAAAAAAGTATTAATGCATGTATATTTATAAACAAAATCAGTTAAAAAAATAAATAAAAGTATTTATGCATGTATATTGATGAACAAAATCAGTAAAAAAAAAAAAAAAAAGTATTTATGCATGTATATTGATAAACAAACTCAGTAAAAAAAAAAAAAAGTACTATTTTTTTCTATTTTGGCCTGTAACACTTCAAACACTTAATGGCTCATCTACAGTCTCAGTCAGTACCTAACAAGGCTAGCCAATGACTTTCCTGCCTTTTTTGCTTAACCGGTCGAGGTTACCAATATGCTCATACAATTTTTTTCTCTTTTGGCCTGTAACACTTAAATCAGTTAAAAAAAAAAAGTATTAATGCATGTATATTGATAAACAAAATCAGTTAAAAAAAAAAAAAAAAATGTTTTTATGCATATATTTTGGTGAACAAAATCAGTAAAAAAAAAAAGAAAAGTACCATTCTTTTCTATTTTGGCCTGTAACACTTCAAACACTTAATGGCTCATCTACAGTCTTAGTCAGCACCTAACAAGGTTTAACCGGTTTAACCGGTCAAAGTTACCAATATGCTCTTACTATTTTTTTCTATTTTGGCCTGTAACACTTCAAACACTTAAAGGCTCATCTACAGCACCTAACAAGGCTAGCCAATGACTTTCCTGCCTTTTTTGCTTAACCGGTCGAGGTTACCAATATGCTCATACAATTTTTTTCTCTTTTGGCCTGTAACACTTAAATCAGTTAAAAAAAAGTATTTATGCATGTATATTGATAAACAAAATCAGTTAAAAAAAAAAAAAAAAAGTATTTATGCATGTATATTGATAAACAAAATCAGTAAAAAAAAAAAAAAAAGTACTATTTTTTTCTATTTTGGCCTGTAACACTTCAAACACTTAAAGGCTCATCTACAGCACCTAACAAGGCTAGCCAATGACTTTCCTGCCTTTTTTGCTTAACCGGTCAAAGTTGCCAATATGCTCATACAAATTTTTTCTCTTTTGGCCTGTAACACTTAAATCAGTTAAAAAAAAAAAAAAAAAAAAAAAGTATTTATGCATGTACAGTGCCCTCCGCAATTATTGGCACCCCTAGTGAATATGAGCAAAACAGGCTATAAAAAAATATGTCTTTGCTGTTTATCCTCTTGGTCTTTCACTCAAAATATTCACAAAAATCCTACCTTTTCATTGAAGTAAAACTATTGAAAGAAAAAAAAACTGTTGACATTAAATAAATATTTTCCCCCAAAACATGTGTGCCACAATTATTGGCACCCCTTAATTTAATGTATTGTGCAGCCTCCCTTTGCCAACATAACAGCTCTGAGTCTTCTCTATAATGCGTGATGAGGTTGGTGAACACATGGCACAGGATCTGAGACCATTCCTACATGCAGTATCTCTCCAGATCCTTCAGATTCTGAGGTCAACGTTTGTAGACTCGGCTTCAGCTCATCCCACAGATTTTCTATGGGGTTTAAGTCGGGGGACTGTGATGGCCATGGCAAAACCTTTATTCTGCGGTCGGTGAACCATTTTTGTGTTGATTTTGAGGTGTGCTTTGGATCATTGACCTGCTGGAAGGTCTAACCACAGCCCATTTTAAGCTTACTGGAGGGGGCTGTTAGGTTTTCATATAATATCTGCTGGTATTTGATGGAGTCCATGATACCATGTATCCTAACAAGATGTCCAGGGCCTTTGGAAGAAAAACAGCCCCACAACATTAAAGATCCGCCACCATACTTCACATTGGGTATGGGGGTCTTTTCTGTATGGCTATGTTTCTGTCTACGCCAAAACCACCTTTGATGTTTGTTGCCAAAAAGCTTTATTTTGGTCTCATCTGACCATATAACTCGGCCCCATTGAAAGTCTGACTTACATTTGGCAAACTGTAGGCGCTTTAGTTTGTAGTTGATTGACAGCAGAGGCTTTTTTCTGGCAACCCTCCAAAACAACTTGTGGTGATGTAGGTGGCGTCTGATGGTAGTTTTGGAGACTTTCTGACCCCAAGACTCAACTCACCTCTACAATTCTCCAGCTGTGATCCTTGGAGATTCTTTTTCCAGTCGAACCATCCTCCTCACGGTGCGTGGGGTCAATGTACACACACGTCCGCTTCCAGGCTGATTCTTAACATCTCCTGTCGCTTTAAACTTCTTAATTATTTCCCTGATAGTGGAAATGGGTATTTTCAACTCTTTAGAGATTTTCTTGGGTCCATTTCTTGATTTGTGCAGCTCCACAACTTTCTATCGCACATCGTCACTGTGTTCTTGGGTCTTTCCCATAGTGATGAATGACTAATGGAATTTGGCCTGTGTCACCTCATATTTGTACACCAGTGGAACAGGAAGTCATGGTTGACTTCTTAAGAGTTCCTTATCAAACAGGTGAACTTAAAAATGTAAAACATGACTAGAAATATACTTCAGTTAGATTTTAATTATAAGATTTTTCTAGGGGTGCCAATAATTGTGGCACACATGTTTTGGGGGAAAATATTTATTTATTGTCAACAGTTTTTTTTTCTTTCAATAATTTTACTTCAATGAAAAGGTAAGATTTTTGTGAATATTTTGAGTGAAAGACCAAGAGGATAAACAGCAAAGACATATTTTTTTATAGCCTGTTTTGCTCATATTCACTAGGGGTGCCAATAATTGCGGAGGGCACTGTATATTGATAAACAAAATCAGTTAAAAAAAAAAAAAAAAAAAGTATTTATGCATGTAAGTAGTCTTTAGAGGGGGGTATGTGTCATAATTGGAGTAATGAGGGGTCATAAAGGTCATAAAGGGTTATTAAACATCTTATAATCATGTATCTAAACATTAAACATGTTATCATCATATACTACATGTATCTAAACATTAAACATCTTATAATCATGTATCTAAACATTAAACATGTTATCATCATATACTACATGTATCTAAACATTAAACATCTTATCATCATGTATCTAAACATGAAACATCTTATCATCATGTACTACACGTATCAAAACATGAAACATCTTATCATCATATACTACATGTATCTAAAAATTAAACATCTTATAATCATGTATCTAAACATGAAACATCGTATCATCATATACTACATGTATCTAAACATTAAACATCTTATTATCATGTATCTAAACATTAAACATCTTATCATCATGTATCTAAACATGAAACAGCTTATCATCATATACTACATGTATCAAAACATGAAACATCTTATCATCATATACTACATGTATCTAAACATTAAACATCTTATAATCATGTATCTAAACATGAAACATCTTATCATCATATACTACATGTATCTAAACATTAAATATCTTATAATCATGTATCTAAACATTAAATTTGTTATCATCATATACTACATGTAACTAAACATTAAACATCTTATAATCATGTATCTAAACATTAAACATGTTATCATCATATACTACATGTATCTAAACATTAAACATCTTATAATCATGTATCTAAACATTAAACATCTTATCATCATATACTACATGTATCTAAACATTAAACATCTTATTATCATGTATCTAAACATTAAACATCTTATCATCATGTATCAAAACATGAAACATCTTATCATCATATACTACATGTATCTAAACATTAAACATCTTATAATCATGTATCTAAACATTAAACATGTTATCATCATATACTACATGTATCTAAACATTAAACATCTTATTATCATGTATCTAAACATTAAACATCTTATTATCATATATCTAAACATTAAACATCTTATCATCATGTATCTAAACATGAAACAGCTTATCATCATATACTACATGTATCTAAACATTAAACATCTTATAATCATGTATCTAAACATTAAACATGTTATCATCATATACTACATGGATCTAAACATTAAACATCTTATAATCATGTATCTAAAGATTAAACATGTTATCATCATATACTACATGTATCTAAACATTAAACATCTTATAATCATGTATCTGAACATTAAACATGTTATCATCATATACTACATGTATCTAAACATTAAACATCTTATAATCATGTATCTAAACATTAAATTTGTTATCATCATATACTACATGTATCTAAACATTAAACATCTTATCAACATGTATCTAAACATGAAATGTGTTATCATCATATACTACATGTATCTAAACATTAAACATCTTATAATCATGTATCTAAACATGAAACATCTTATCATCATATACTACATGTATCTAAACATTAAACATCTTTTAATCATGTATCAAAACATTAAATTTGTTATCATCATATACTACATGTATCTAAACATTAAACATCTTATAATCATGTATCTAAACATTAAACATGTTATCATCATATACTACATGTATCTAAACATTAAACATCTTATTATCATGTATCTAAACATTAAACATCTTATCATCATGTATCTAAACATGAAACAGCTTATCATCATATACTACATGTATCAAAACATGAAACATGTTATCATCATATACTACATGTATCTAAACATTAAACATCTTATAATCATGTATCTGAACATTAAACATGTTATCATCATATACTACATGTATCTAAACATTAAACATCTTATAATCATGTATCTAAACATTAAACATGTTATCATCATATACTACATGTATCTAAACATTAAACATGTTATCATATACTACATGTATCTAAACATTAAACATCTTATAATCATGTATCTAAACATGAAACTTCTTGTCATCATATACTACATGTATCTAAACATTAAACATCTTATAATCATGTATCTAAACATTAAACATGTTATCATCATATACTACATGTATCTAAACATTAAACATCTTATAATCATGTATCTAAACATTAAATTTGTTATCATCATATACTACATGTATCTAAACATTAAACATCTTATCAACATGTATCTAAACATGAAATGTGTTATCATCATATACTACATGTATCTAAACATTAAACATCTTATAATCATGTATCTAAACATGAAACATCTTATCATCATATACTACATGTATCTAAACATTAAACATCTTTTAATCATGTATCAAAACATTAAATTTGTTATCATCATATACTACATGTATCTAAACATTAAACATCTTATAATCATGTATCTAAACATTAAACATGTTATCATCAAATACTACATGTATCTAAACATTAAACATCTTATTATCATGTATCTAAACATTAAACTTCTTATCATCATGTATCTAAACATGAAACAGCTTATCATCATATACTACATGTATCAAAACATGAAACATGTTATCATCATATACTACATGTATCTAAACATTAAACATCTTATAATCATGTATCTAAACATTAAACATGTTATCATCATATACTACATGTATCTAAACATTAAACATCTTATAATCATGTATCTAAACATTAAACATGTTATCATCATATACTACATGTATCTAAACATTAAACATGTTATCATATACTACATGTATCTAAACATTAAACATCTTATAATCATGTATCTAAACATGAAACTTCTTGTCATCATATACTACATGTATCTAAACATTAAACATCTTATAATCATGTATCTAAACATTAAACATGTTATCATCATATACTACATGTATCTAAACATTAAACATCTTATAATCATGTATCTAAACATTAAATTTGTTATCATCATATACTACATGTATCTAAACATTAAACATCTTATAATCATGTATCTAAACATGAAACTTCTTGTCATCATATACTACATGTATCTAAACATTAAACATCTTATAATCATGTATCTAAACATGAAACTTCTTGTCATCATGTATCTAAACATTAAACATCTTATTATCATGTATCTAAACATTAAACATCTTATTATCATGTATCTAAACATTAAACATCTTATAATCACATACTACATGTATCTAAACATTAAACATCTTATAATCATGTATCTAAACATGAAACAGCTTATCATCATATACTACATGTATCAAAACATGAAACATCTCATCATCATATACTACATGTATCTAAACATTAAACATCTCATAATCATGTATCTAAACATGAAACATCTTGTCATCATATACTACATGTATCTAAATATTAAACATCTTATCATCATGTATCTAAACATGAAACATCTTATGATCATATACTATATGTATCTAAACATTAAACATCTTATCAACATGTATCTAAACATTAAACATCTTATAATCATGTATCTAAACATTAAACATCTTACCATCATGTATCTAAACATGAAACATCTTATCATCATATACTACATGTATCTAAACATTAAACATCTTATCATCATATACTACATGTATCTAAACATTAAACATCTTATAATCATATATCTAAACATTAAACATGTTATCATCATATACTACATGTATATAAACATTAAACATCTTATAATCATGTATCTAAACATTAAACATCTTATCATCATATACTACATGTATCTAAACATTAAACATCTTATAATCATGTATCTAAACATTAAATTTGTTATCATCATATACTACATGTATCTAAACATTAAACATCTTATAATCATGTATCTAAACATGAAACTTCTTGTCATCATATACTACATGTATCTAAACATTAAACATCTTATTATCATGTATCTAAACATTAAACATCTTATCATCATGTATCTAAACATGAAACATCTTATCATCATATACTACATGTATCAAAACATGAAACATCTTATCATCATATACTACATGTATCTAAACATTAAACATCTTATAATCATGTATCTAAACATTAAACATATCATATACTACATGTATCTAAACATTAAACATCTTATAATCATGTATCTAAACATTAAACATGTTATCATCAATATACTACATGTATCTAAACATTAAACATCTTATAATCATGTATCTAAACATGAAACTTCTTGTCATCATATACTACATGTATCTAAACATTAAACATCTCATAATCATGTATCTAAACATGAAACTTCTTGTCATCATGTATCTAAACATTAAACATCTTATTATCATGTATCTAAACATTAAACATCTTATTATCATGTATCTAAACATTAAACATCTTATAATCACATACTACATGTATCTAAACATTAAACATCTTATAATCATGTATCTAAACATGAAACAGCTTATCATCATATACTACATGTATCAAAACATGAAACATCTCATCATATACTACATGTATCTAAACATTAAACATCTCATAATCATGTATCTAAACATGAAACATCTTGTCATCATATACTACATGTATCTAAATATTAAACATCTTATCATCATGTATCTAAACATGAAACATCTTATGATCATATACTATATGTATCTAAACATTAAACATCTTATCAACATGTATCTAAACATTAAACATCTTATAATCATGTATCTAAACATTAAACATCTTACCATCATGTATCTAAACATGAAACATCTTATCATCATATACTACATGTATCTAAACATTAAACATCTTATCATCATATACTACATGTATCTAAACATTAAACATCTTATAATCATATATCTAAACATTAAACATGTTATCATCATATACTACATGTATCTAAACATTAAACATCTCATAATCATGTATCTAAACATTAAACATCTTATCATATACTACATGTATCTAAACATTAAACATCTTATAATCATGTATCTAAACATTAAATTTGTTATCATCATATACTACATGTATCTAAACATTAAACATATTTTAATCATGTATCTAAACATTAAACATGTTATCATCATATACTACATGTATCTAAACATTAAACATCTTATTATAATGTATCTAAACATTAAACATCTTATTATCATGTATCTAAACATTAAACATCTTATAATCATGTATCTAAACATTAAACATCTTATCATCATGTATCTAAACATGAAACAGCTTATCATCATATGCTACATGTATCTTAACATTAAACATCTTATAATCATGTATCTAAACATTAAACATGTTATCATCATATACTTACATGTATCTAAACATTAAACATCTTATAATCATGTATCTAAACATTAAACATTTTATCATCATATACTACATGTATCTCTCTACATGAAACATCTTATCATGTATCTAAACATTAAACATGTTTTAATCATGTATCTAAACATGAAACAGCTTATCATCACATACTACATGTATCTAAACATTAAACATATTTTAATCATGTATCTAAACATGAAACATCTTATCATCATATACTACATGTATCTAAACATTAAACATCTTATTATCATGTGTCTAAACATTAAACATCTTATCATCATGTATCTAAACATGAAACAGCTTATCATCATATACTACATGTATCAAAACATGAAACATCTTATCATATACTACATGTATCTAAACATTAAACATCTTGTCATCATGTATCAAAACATTAAACATCTTATCATCATATACTACATGTATCTAAACATTAAACATCTTATCATCATGTATCTAAACATTAAACATATTTTAATCATGTATCTAAACATTAAACATGTTATCATCATATACTACATGTATCTAAACATTAAACATCTCATCATCATGTATCTAAACATGAAACATCTTATCATCATGTATCTAAACATGAAACAGCTCATCATCATATACTACATGAAACATCTCATCTTCAAATACTACATGTATCTAAACATTAAACATCTTATAATCATGTATCTAAACTTTAAACATGTTATCATCATATACTACATGTATCTAAACATTAAACATCTCATCATCATGTATCTAAACATTAAACATCTTATCATCATGTGTCTAAACATTAAAGGGCCATATTATGAAAATTCCACTTTTTTAGTGCTTCTACACGTTCATTTGGGTATCTGGCGTGTCTACCAACCCAAAAACGCTGGAAAAAAACCATTGGCGATCTTTGTTATGGTTCCTGGATCTTTGTTATGGTCAGAAACGTCATGATTGAGTCTGCGAATTAGATTCCCGTTTTATTGGCCTGTCACAACACATTGGGAGGTTCCCTACATGGCCTTGGCCCACCCCCCACCTCATCCCCAGCCCCCCCCCCACACACTCATTACATATTTGCCAGAGCGCAAGCCATTATTGCAAAGCTCGGATATACTTTGAATAGCTAGCTAGCTAGCAGCATTAAGCAAACTAAGTACTCAAGATGCGCTGTGGTGGGCTGCACAGATCTCTACATCACGTTCCAGCCTCAGAAGACACGAGCGAAATGGATTGAATTCATATTTGAAGGCAATGTCCCTGAATGAACTTCAGGCGAGGGAAATGTAAGTATTTTTTAAAATAATTCTGTTACTTGCCCATTCAGTGTGGTGGTTAACAACGTTAGCATGTTGTAGGGGGACTAATTCAAACAGCGATTTATGAACCGTGTTATTTTAGTGGTGGTTAATTGATACAATCGTGAATAAGTGCTGTGTCTTATCTCCTGAGCAAGCAAGAGTGTCAATATGGGCTAACGAGTTGTAGCTAAAGCCCATAGAAAAGAGCTATACAGCTCGCTAGCTATTAGCACTCTAGCTTGCTCAGGAGAGTTTAGCTGCAGAGAGAAGACACAGCAATTATTCACGATTGTATCAATTGTACATCTAGGTTTCTTTGGCGTCTGTTGTCACGTCCAACAGCACAACATATCACGGGCATTTAGAACTTTGTGTGGGTTGTGGCCGTAAACAGCTCGCTAGCTATTAGCGCTGTCTATTGCTCAAGGCAGTATCATAGCTAATAATAGTTGATAACCAACGGATAATAATGTATCGCTAAAATGTATGATTCCCGTTGTTAAGGTTAGAGAATTCTCGCACCAAAAAGGCATCATTCATAAACGACTTGATAAGCAGCTTAGACTCACCTGCAGTTACCAAAACAGTTTGTCAATGTGGGGCATTTGAGGGTTTTGTGTATAGTACAGCACAAGTTAAAAATACTGTTCACTGTATGATTATTTCATAATGATTAATGAGAAAAATGCCGGGTTGGTAGTATGCCAATGTTATTGTACCTACTTTTCTGTGTTGTGAAACTGATATTAGGTGTAATGGAATACAACATTTCTTCAAATGCTAGAGATGTATTGGCTTTTAGTTCATGTTTCATGCATTGCAGTGCAAGGATAATGGTCAGTGAGATGACATTTTATTTACAGTATGGAGTATTTTCCTTTTATTACATTCAGGAAAAAACATGAATAACATTGCTGCTCTTGTGGTTAAGGAAGAACATCTGAACAGTGTCCTAGGCTACATCAAGTGGCCTGTCAGACAGATCCTCCAAAGCACCATCTGGAGCAGGAGAGCAGGACCACCCAGATTCTCCGTCCCAGAAAGCCCCAAGACCAGCTAACAAAGCTTCTGTACACCAAATACCTGTAACGTCTGAGCAAAGTTTACATTGTATTTAGAGAATAAATGGTGACACACATCTATTGAGTCTTCCTTTGTTAACAGTATGGCTACTGATGGCACAAATTGTGATTTTGTAATCAATGTTTTTATTATAATTGGTATTTTTTGTATTTATTACCCATGTACTAGCCAGTACATGTAATAACTATGTTTAAAAAGCTCTGTGGCATTCTTTGAAGCAAGTCTATAGAAACAGTTTTGGTATGTAACATGTCAACAGTTGACACATGCAAGATGAGCAGTAAGCAAAGTAAGACAGAGGGAAGATGCATTTATTGTATTTTCTTCCCCAGTTATATTTGTATTGCAGAAATCACTGATGACTCATATGCATAAAAAACAAAACAACTTACTGCTATATTCCCCTCAGACATAAGGCCCATAGTCTGCTCTATAGATGTTGAATGCATTCTGTAGTGAGAACACATTCAATCACACAGCTAAAAGTCCCGGATGATGCATGTTGGTTGGTTTGGAAGCTGCAGTAGTCTTCTTGTTACCTTGAATATTGAAAGTGTAAGTATCATGGAATATAAAACAAGATGACTGCATAATTACCATGTCATTCACAAATAATTTAACCTGTGGCATCTCCCTGCAGCATCCATTCTCAGGCTCTGTAGGCATTTGCTCACACTTGGCACAATTACGCC
The DNA here is from genome assembly GCF_900700415.2 of Clupea harengus. Lineage (NCBI taxonomy): Eukaryota > Metazoa > Chordata > Actinopteri > Clupeiformes > Clupeidae > Clupea > Clupea harengus. The sequence goes on from NW_024880613.1 coordinate 12,199, forward strand.
TGTATAGATAAAGGGTTTTAAAAAGTGACAACATTGCAGGTGAAGTGTATTTGAATGTTGTGTTACAATTACAGACATAAGTTGACAAATACAACGATATAATGAGAAAACAATGTTTGAACGCTAATTAACGGAGGTAAACACGTTACGTTATGTTCTACATCTGTGTTAGTGCCATTTTCCACATTGTAATTTAGACTCAGATTAAGATATTATTTTGTTTAGATTCATATTTAGTGATTGCTCATCATAATGATTGCATAATTGTATTTTATAGTTTTGCATTTCAGTTTAATATATGTTTAGTGTACATGCAATGCTTAGAATAACCAGATATGCATGGGACATAAGAGTTGCTTTGGAGTGCGCATGGTAGTGAGCTACGACGTAGTCTGCTCGCGCATTGATGGAATGTATAAGAACTGCCATTTATTTCATTGTTCAGTATTCAGTAAGGACGGAGCGAAAACACTGTTTTCTACCGTTGTTAAACGCACTAAACACGCGTAGAGACTCGTTCTTTCCGTCTAGAGTGGTTAAGTAAATGAATATGTTGAAAATGAATTCCTGATAACAAGAAGGGAACTTTAGCCACTACAACCTGCTTGGTCCATTAGATAACATGTCAGATAACATTTTACTTTACAGCTGGAGCTTTACTCGTGTAGCAGGCATAATGGCGTTCCCGTTACTTGCATTTACATAAACACTTTTCACAAACAGTAACTTACATAAACACACTGTATTTGTGACATACTCGTACATGCACACACTATTATCTAGCATTGCAATGTTCTCGTCACCGACTAGACCGTATGACCTTAGCCAAAGTAAAAACAAGTGAAGTGACAAAGTGTACTTACCATTCAGAAACGTCCTGTTGTACCCTAAATTCTCGAAATTGTTTGGGAGCCTCTTCTTGTTCAGGGTCTGAACAATCTCGTATCCAGTCGCCATATTTTACAAAACTAAACTTGGTAAGAATGAGTAGCTAAAAACTAAAAGGTTAGAATGATTAGCCCAAAACCGTAGAGGAGGGGGGAGGAGGGCGGGGGGAGGGGTTAGCTGGCTCATTAGCATAAGTGCTCAAAACAGCTCGCTGACAGAATGGCTGTATTTGGCAGGGTAAAAAGGATGCCATTAATAATGATCCTTGTGGTATTTTGACCAAAATATGTTACAGACATTTCATTAAGACCCCAAGGAACCATATCAACGTGTGTTAAAATGGGCATACGATAGGCCCTTTAAACATCTTATCATCATGTATCTAAACATTAAACATCTTATCATCATATACTACATTTATCTAAACATTAAACATCTCATCATCATGTATCTAAACATGAAACATCTAATCATCATATACTACATGTATCAAAACATTAAACATGTTATCATCATATACTACATGTATTTAAACATTAAACATCTTATAATCTTGTATCTAAACATGAAACATCTTATCATCATATACTACATGTATCTAAATATTAAACATCTTATCATCATGTATCTAAACATGAAACATCTTATGATCATATACTACATGTATCTAAACATTAAACATCTCATCAACATGTATCTAAACATTAAACATCTTATTATCATGTATCTAAACATTAAACATCTTACCATCATGTATCTAAACATGAAACATCTTATCATCATATACTACATGTATCTAAACATTAAACATCTCATCATCATGTATCTAAACATGAAACATCTTATCATCATATACTACATGTATTTAAACATTAAACATCTTAATCATATACTACATGTATCTAAATATTAAACATCTTATCATCATTTATCTAAACATGAAACATCTTATGATCATATACTAGATGTATCTAAACATTAAACATCTTATCAACATGTATCTAATCTTATATATAATCTTATTATGTATCTAAACATTAAACATCTAATTATCATGTATCTAAACATTAAACATCTTATCATCATATACTACATGTATCTAAACATTAAACATCTTATTATCATGTATCTAAACATTAAACATCTTATTATCATATATCTAAACATTAAACATCTTATCATCATGTATCTAAACATGAAACAGCTTATCATCATATACTACATGTATCAAAACATGAAACATCTTATCATCATATACTACATGTATCTAAACATTAAACATCTTATAATCATGTATCTAAACATGAAACATCTTATCATCATATACTACATGTATCAAAACATTAAACATCTTATCATCATATACTACATGTATGTAAACATTAAACATCTTATAATCATGTATCTAAACATGAAACATCTTATCATCATATACTACATGTATCTAAATATTAAACATCTTATCATCATGTATCTCAACATGAAACATCTTATGATCATATACTACATGTATCTAAACATTAAACATCTTATCATCATATACTACATGTATCTAAACATTAAACATCTTATCATCATGTATCTAAACATTAAACATATTTGAATCATGTATCTAAACATTAAACATGTTATCATCATATACTACATGTATCTAAACATTAAACATCTTATCATCATGTATCTAAACATGAAACAGCTTATCATCATATACTACATGTATCAAAACATGAAACATCTTTTCTTCAAATACTACATGTATCTAAACATTAAACATCTTATCTACATATACTACATGTATCTAAACATTAAACATCTTATAATCATGTATCTAAACATTAAACATGTTATCATCATATACTACATGTATCTAAACATTAAACATCTTATAATCATGTATCTAAACATTACATTTGTTATCATCATATACTACTTGTATCTAAACATTAAACATCTTGTCATCATGTATCTAAACATTAAACATCTTATCATCATATACTACATGTATCTAAACATTAAACATCTTATCATCATGTATCTAAACATGAAACAGCTTATCATATACTACATGTATCAAAACATGAAACATCTTATCTTCAAATAGTACATGTATCTAAACATTAAACATCTTATAATCATGTATTAGAACATGTATCTAAACTTCAAACATGTTATCATCATATACTACATGTATCTAAACATTAAACATCTCATCATCATGTATCTAAACATTAAACATCTTATCATCATGTATCTAAACATTAAACATCTCATCATCATGTATCTAAACATGAAACATCTTATCATCATGTATCTAAACATGAAACATCTTATCATCATATACTACATGTATCAAAACATTAAACATGTTATCATCATATACTACATGTATTAAACATTAAACATCTTATAATCATGTATCTAACATGAAACATCTTATCATCATATACTACATGTATCTAAATATTAAACATCTTATCATCATGTATCTAAACATGAAACATCTTATGATCATATACTAGATGTATCTAAACATTAAACATCTTATCAACATGTATCTAATCTTATATATAATCTTATTATGAATCTAAACATTAAACATCTTATTATCATATATCTAAACATTAAACATCTTATCATCATGTATCTAAACATGAAACAGCTTATCATCATATACTACATGTATCAAAACATGAAACATCTTATCATCATATACTACATGTATCTAAACATTAAACATCTTATAATCATGTATCTAAACATGAAACATCTTATCATCATATACTACATGTATCTAAATATTAAACATCTTATCATCATGTATCTAAACATGAAACATCTTATGATCATATACTACATGTATCTAAACATTAAACATCTTATCAACATGTATCTAAACATTAAACATCTTATTATCATGTATCTAAACATTAAACATCTTACCATCATGTATCTAAACATGAAACATCTTATCATCATATATTACATGTATCTAAATATTAAACATCTTACCATCATGTATCTAAACATGAAACATCTTATCATCATATACTACATGTATCTAAACATTAAACATCTCATCATCATGTATCTAAACATTAAACATCTTATAATCATGTATCTAAACATTAAACATGTTATCATCATATACTACATGTATCAAAACATTAAACATGTTATCATCATGTACTACATGTATCTAAACATTAAACATCTTATTATCATGTATCTAAACATGAAACATCTTATCATCATGTACTACACGTATCAAAACATGAAACATCTTATCATCATATACTACATGTATCTAAACATTAAACATCTTATCATCATGTATCTAAACATTAAACATCTTATCATCATATACTACATGTATCTAAACATTAAACATCTTATAATCATGTATCTAAACATTAAACATGTTATCATCATATACTGCATGTATCTAAACATTAAACATCTTATCATAATGTATCAAAACATGAAACATCTTATCATATACTACATGTATCTAAACATTAAACATCTTATCATAATATACTACATGTATCTAAACATTAAACATCTTATCATCATGTATCTAATCTTTATCATCATGTATCTAAACATTAAACATCTTATCATCATGTATCTAAACATGAAACAGCTTATCATCATATACTACGTGTATCAAAACATGAAACATCTCATCATATACTACATGTATCTAAACATTAAACATCTAATCATCATGTATCTAAACATGAAACATCTTAGCATCATGTAACTTTGACCGGTTGAGCAAAAATGGCGGGAAAGTCATTTGCCAGCCTTGTTAGATCCTGACTTAGACTCTAGATGAACCATAAAGTGTTTGAAGTTTTACTGGCCAAAATAGAAAAAAATTGTATGAGCATATTGGTAACATCGACCGGTAAAGCCTTGTTAGGTCCTGACTTAGCTTGTAGATGAACCATAAAGTGTTTGAAGTTTTACAGGCAAAAATAGAAAAAAATACTATGAGGATATTGGTAACTTCGACCGGTTAGCAAAAAAGGCGGGAAAGTCATTTGCTAGCCTTGTTAGATCCTGACTTAGACTGTAGATGAGCCATTGGGCCTCATTCATAAAATGTTGCGTAGAAACCATCCTACATTTGATCTCAGACGTTTTCTGAAACGGTCGTAAGTGTTATTCACAGAAAACTAACGTACGCCCAAAAAAACACGTTTATAAATCACAAATGATCGTGGAATTGTGCGCAGCTGAATCTCCGCCCTCAAAACGCCCCTACTTAATCTAATTAGCATATTCTCAATGCACAAACGGAGCGCATCCTCAATGCAAAAACTCTCTGTGACAAGCAAGAAAGAAACATGTAAAAAGAAGAATTATAGTGAGGCTGAAATCGACGTTCTGCTGATGGAAGAGCAGATGCGGGCCGAAGTTCGAAAGCCTCTCGGGTGGCGTAATGGCAAAAGCAAAGTATTTTTGAAGCATGGTAGAAGACACGTCTCCGAAGCACCAGCGGCCGCATCTGCGGCAGCAGCACCTGCTGCACCAGCATCGGGGCCTCGTCGGCCATCACCAGCTTCCTCTTCTCATTCACAAAGGGACTTGAATGAGTCTGTTAGTGAGGTTGTTGCCGAACTCTGTCCGCTATTGAGGGTTCTTTGAACAAACGCGCCTAAATAAAACATTCTGAAGAAAATTTACATGTGTGCATTTATTCTTATACTGTTGGTATAGTTGGTAAATCATCTCCCGTCTTCTCAGCGCAGTTATGTGCGTGTTCCAGCCAGCTGGGATGGGAGGGTGGTCATCTTGGTCCATGCGCATTTCGTCTTCTCCTAGCTCTATGCCATGGCTTAGACGGATGTTGTGTAGCACACAACAGGCTAGGATGATCTGGCAAACCTTTTCGGGGTCATATAGCAGTCTCCCTCCCGATGCATCCAAACATCGCCACCTTCCCTTCAGCATGCCTATGCTGCGCTCCACTACCGACCACAAACGGGCATGTGCTGTATTGAAGTGGGCTTCTTTCTGAGTGTGCGCAATCGGGGTGAGAAGCCATTGGGAACCCTGTTTCATGCAGAAAGTCCTCTTTCACATTTCGCTGTTCCTGGGCACTGTATGGACATGTAATACATTTCGGACATAGAGGGATAATATCCTCTAACAACGCCAATATATCCTACTGAAAACTGTCACTATCAGGCTTTTTACAGGCTATAAATTGAGCAAAATGTTTTACACGTGTGGAATTAAAATGAATACCTATTAGACGTGAATTTCATTCATGTATGAATTATTCAAATTGTTTAATTGATTTTATTGAGCGAAACATTCATTTGGCCTTTTATCATTACCAAGGGTGACGGTGGTGGTGACTGCGTGT
>NW_024880614.1:0-18437 GCF_900700415.2 Clupea harengus
ATCAGGATCATTCTTGTTTTTAATACTTTCACACAGCCTGCTATAAATATGGGTAGATGTGTTCTAATAGAGAACACTTTGAAATGCTTTTTTGGACTGTAAGACATCTTCACAGTACTGTTAGAGCCTCTGCACCATAAATGGCCTAGCTTTAATGTTGACTACTGAAATATTTCAGTTTTCTCAATGAACTTTTTCTTCCCGCGCTGTGTTGCATTTAGTTCATTTTAGCAATGAAAATGAAAAAAGCACGCTCTCTTTTGGAAACTGGAAAAAATACTGAAAGTTGAAAGCACTCTGTTTGTGTACTCATATATTCAGTCTATTTCACTTTTCATCCGAATGAAGTGCGCTGTAACAACTGCAAAAGCTTTAGCTAACAGTGTTTAGGCATTCTAGTGTGTAGTAATTGATGAAAAAACTTTCGTTTATGCAGTTTTGTGAATTGTGTTAAGCATTTGAAAAAATTTGACAGTTTCAGAAAACGTGTGTAAGAGTTGTTAGGCAAATGTTTCATTCTTTTCTTTCATCACATGTAATGATTTGATTGCTATCAGGAGCTTGAACACAAAGTCATCACTTTCATGACGAATGAACTAAAGAGACTCAAGTCGTTCCTGACTCATGATTACCCAGAATCCCCTTGTAATGAGGAGACTACCAGAGAGACACCAGGATGGAGCTCTGAAGATTGCAGTGCAAATCCTGGAACATGAACCAGGAGATCATTGCTCAACAGCTGGAAAATGTGAGATATTTACTCAACACTGAGTAACTGAACTTTAAAAATTGTTATTGCGGCTTGATTCAAAATGTATAGAAGACTTCAAAGATAAATCTTTATGTTCTGTATGAACTTAATTACTCCTTTAATATGTGAAATCAAATCTTGCAGGAAAAATAACAGTGAAGTTCACAATTCATGTCTATGTTTGTAATTCCTGTAAGACAGAGAAAATTAAGAAACACTTCCCATAAGCCCTCAGTAAAACTGCCATTGACATGTCACAGATGTAATCGTAGAGGATATCATGAGTCGGTGTCCAGAAATACTATAGTATTATGTTATTATGATGGTGACTGTCAAAGGCTTCAAGTGCTTTAAGTAAAACTGCATTAACATGGTAGATTTCATGGAGTCAGTGTCCAGATATTTAGTATCATTACCATTAACAATCATTTCCGATGGCTCTCAAACAGGAATATTCTGTCATAACAGTTACTAATGATGATCCCTGAACACTCATTATTATGACAAAGGCTTCAAGTGCTGCTGCAAGTGCTCACTTCTAGGTTGCAAAGGGCGGAAACTTTCCATGGAAGTTAAGCTCGGGAATTTTGACAATGTTTTTGCAAAAGTTAGCCTATAACAGGGACTTAAATAGTTGAAAACAAGACTAGGCAAGCCTAGCTTAGCTGGACCCTGGATGCAGCTAGTTGGAAACATTGTCTGGCAGAAATGTAACCTATGACTTTCTGTTGTTTTTGAACGCTTCATCATTACCTACATATTGATTACTTGTTACACTGAAGCCATGTTCATTTTAATACCAAATGTATTGTATACAGTAGGCTAACTTATTACAGCAGTGAGAGTAGGATGTATGTTTGTCCACACAAAAGTACACCATCACCTCGATTACTTGCGGCTGTTGAAGACCATAAAAAAGCGCTAGTTGGGCGACTTATCGAAAAACGCTAAACCAGAGGCTTGAGCAGCTTAACTAAATGCTTTCATTATACATTTAGAATGGTCTTTTTTGGGGAGGGATCATAAGGAATACATTTATTTTATTCAACATTCATGTTTTGTTGTTCAATGAAATATCCATTAAAGTTCTACTCACGAATGGATTAAGTAAAACATTTAATTTTTAAAATTTGTATCAGAAATGTTTGCATGCATGTCTGCTTATGACAAAACAAAAAGTAGTGTTGTCATGTTTTGTCATATATGACAAGGTAAATACAGTATAAATAACCCCAAAATGTCCAGTTTATTCCTGTTAATTCCCGTTAATTCCCATGGAAAGTTTCCAACTTTGAATATTCCCGAAATTTTGCAACCCTACTCACTTGCCCTGCATATGACAAAGTCTGCAAAGTGTTCACTTAACACACTTACATATGCCCTCCGATTGACTAAATCATATGTATTTATCTCTAGGTGGACTGTTTCCTAAATGTCAAGAAGCGCTCAAACATAGTCTAAAAGAGAAGTTTCAGAGAATATTTGAAGGTGTGCCTAAGCTAGGAAGCCCTACTCTTCTGGATAAGATCTACACAGAGCTCTACATCACAGAGGGGGAAAGTGTAGAGGTCAATACTGAACATGAGGTCAGACAGATTGAGATGGCATCTAAGAGACAAATAACAATGAGGGAAACACCAATCAAATGTACTGAGATCTTCAGGCCCTTACCTGGACAAGACAAGCTCATCAGAACTGTGCTGACAAAGGGAGTTGCTGGCATTGGAAAAAACAGTCTCTGTGCAGAAATTCATTCTGGACTGGGCTAAAGGAAAAGCCAATCAGAATATTCTCTTCATATTTCCTCTTCCTTTTCGGGAGCTGAACTTGATTAAAGAGAAAAATACACCCTTATCGATGTCATCCATCACTTCTTCTCTGAAACAGAAGACTTTGCCTTCTCCAACCAGGACAGATACAATATTGCCTTCATCTTGATGGTCTTGATGAAAGCAGACTTCCTCTGGATTTCCAGCACAATGAATGCATCTACAATGTATCAGAACCTGCCTCAGTGGACGTCCTTCTCACAAACCTCATCAAGGGAATCTGCTTCCCTCTGCTCTTGTGTGGATCACCTCCCGACCAGGAGCAGTCAATCAAATCCCTCCTGAGTGTGTGACCAGGTGACAGAAGTCCGGGTTTTAATGACCCTCAGAAGGAGGAGTACTTCAGGAAGAGAATCACAAAAAAGAAACTGGCAAAGAGAATCATCACACACCTGAAGTCCCAGGACCCTCTACATCATGTGTCACATTCCAGTCTTCTGTTGGATGGCAGCCACCGTTCTGGAGTACATACTGACTAAAGCAGAGAGTGGAGAGATTCCAACGTCTTTGTCTCAAATGTACACACACTTCCTGATCATACAACCAAACACATGAGTCAGAAGTATGGAAATCGTGATGCGGATGCACTCTGGAACCTGAAGACCATTTGTCCCTGGCAAACTGGCTTTTCAGCAGCTGGAAAAGGGCAATCTGATCTTCTATGAGGAGGACCTGAGAGAGTGTGGCATTGATATCACAGAAGCATCAGTGCACTCCGGGATGTGTACCAGATCTTCAGGGAGGAGGCAGGGCTGTTCCAGGGAAGGTGTTCTGCTTTGTTCATCTGAGTATTCAGGAGTTTCTAGCAGCTTTATATGTGTTCTGCACTTTAGCAAGAGAGAGAGCAATGTGCCTGAACAACACAACACCTCTCTGCTTTATTCACTGCTCAGTGCTAACAAACTTCTTGACATACAGCAGACTGCAGTGGATCTGGCCTTAAGGAATGAGAATGGACAGCTCGATCTTTTCCTGAGGTTTCTTCTGGGCCTCTCACTGGAGTCCAATCAGAAACTCTTACAAGATCTGCTGCCACAGACAGGATGCAGCTCACTGAACACAGAGGAAACAGTCAAATACATCAAGAAGAAGATCAGAGAAGACCCCAACCCAGAGAGATGCATCAACCTGTTCCACTGTCTGAATGAACTGAATGACCACTCTCTGGTGGAGGAGGTCAATGGCTACTTAAGGAAGGGAAAAGGAGCCAGACAGGATCTCTCTCCTCCAGCTGTCAGCTCTGGCCTTTGTGCAGCTGATGTCAGACCAGGAACTGGAGGAGTTTAACCTGGGGATTATGGGGGAGGGGATCACCTGCCAGATCAGATGTAGGTCTGATAAGGATGCTGCCCGTGGTCGAAGCATCAAGAAGTGTGAAGTGAGTATTTCAGTCTTGAGTGAGATTTTGTATTGTTATCGATTTATTGTTTAGAGTCAAAGTTACTGTAGTATGACTGAAAGTATTGTAGGGATTCAGCATGTATAATATAGCATCTGTTCATTAAAGCCCCACAACAGAGGAATTGGCATGGAGCTCCCCTTAAAGTAACACTATGGAGTTTCTGGAGCCGCCAGGCAGGGGGCTACTTTCTGCTGGACTAGTCAGTAGCTTATTTACTGTCTTGCTTTGTCTTGTGTTACACTTTCTGATGTTTGACTGTGTTAGGAAAGTTTTGGCAAGCTAGCCAACATACCTATCACAATAACATTACAAACAAGCCGACGCGAGAGCACTTATTACTAGCATCAATGTCCAAGCCTGTTATAACAAGCTTGCTAACATCGCTAATGAGATGTCTTGCTAGCGGCTAAACTTTGCTTACTTTATTTATGACAAACTAGCGAGTCAACAACTTTCCTAAAACAGTCAAACATCAAGCAAGTGCAACACAAGACAAAGCAAGACAGCAAATAAGTTACTGAATAGTCCAGCAGAAAGTAGGCAGCTCCAGAAACTCCATAGTGTTACTCTAAGGTAGTTACAGTAGTTAACGTTAACGCTGCTGCACAGCTAGTCAACTATCGCTAAATACCTTACAAAAACCTGGAATATCCTGACACTAGTGGAACTTGGGTGGCAAGCTAGCCAACATAGCTATCACAATAACATTACAAAGAAGCCAACGCGAGAGCACTTATTACTAGCATCAATATCCAAGCGTTTATAACAAGCTTGCTAACATCGCTAAGGAGATGTCTTGCTAGCGGCTAAACCTAGTGAAACCTGTTGAAATCTGCTTACTTTTTTATGACAAACTAGCGAGTATACAGCTTTCCTAACACTGTCAAACATCAAGCAAGTGCAACACAAGACAAAGCAAGACAGCAAATAAGTTACTTACTAGCAGAAAATAGTACTCACGCCCCTCTCAAGCTGGCGGCTCCAAAAACGTACATAACGCAGTAATATGCGGACCTTGGTATGGCAATGGCACAGAGGCCATTATCCATATTAAAGGTCATCGTAGCACCAACATTTTTTTGAAGCTGTTATTTTAAAGCAGCACAACGGAAGAATTGCTAATCGCTAACGAGATTCTAGCGGCTAAACCTAGCGAAACCTGTTGAAATTTGCTTACTTTGACACTATGACAAACTAGTGAGTCAACAACTTTCCTAACACAGTCAAACATCAAGCAAGTGCAACACAAGACAACGCAAGACAGCAAATATGTTACTTACTAGTCCGGCAGGGAGTAGTATTCCAAAAACGTACATAGCGCAGTAATATGCCTACGGACCCTGGTATGGCAATGGCACAGAGGCCATTCTCCATAATAGACGTCATTGTGGCCTCCCAATTTTTTAAAGCTGTTATTTTAAGGTAAAATTGCTAATCCTAACCCTTACCCTAAAGTAAAGGCTGTAGCACTGTAGGGCTGTCAAAATTGCTCAAAAATGACATTCGAATATTCGCTTTAAAAAAACACATATATTCGAATTTCTGGTTGCGCATTAGGCACGGCAATAACAGGAAATTAATACAACGAGACATAACTACTTGTATAGGTAATTTATGTAAGGGATAATGTATTGTCCGTCGGTCATTATCCAAAAAAAATCCCGACGGGCGAACAGATGTTGTTTCGTCCTGAAGGGATTTATTTTTGGATAATGACCGATGGACAATACATTATCCCGCTATTATATGGTTACTTGCCAAAACGATAGAAGACATTCCTCCAAAATACCTCTTTTAATGATTTAGTTGCCGTTTCGTGATTTCTGCTAAGAATTTTTTTTTCTTCAAGCAAATAGCCTAGAACTTTTAAGTTTCTTGCTGACTTCAAATTACAATGAGTCTGTTACGTTACATGACCGGACTACTTGCGGAATGATATGAAAGATGTGAATTAAGCACAAAACCTGTTGCCAATGACAGCGGTTAATATCTTTTCGCAGCGGTGAAATAACATTTACATTTACATTTAGTGATTTAGCAGACGCTTTTGTCCAAAGCGACGTACAAGGAGAGAATAGTCAAGCTACGAGCAATATCAAGATATCAATATACGAAATATCCAGATATATTCACCTGCGAACGTTGGGATGGCCCGTTCAAATCAACGGTACTTTTTGGAACATTCTGAAGAGCCGTATAGCAGACAGTCGCGTCGCTGCTGCCGCAGTTTTTTTTTTACATTCCAATATTAATTTTCACATTCGAAATTCTGTTTTTAACAACTATTCGAATATATATTCGAATTTAGAATATTCGTTGACAGCCCTATAGCACTGCCACTTCAAACAGTCACAATCCTAGCACAAAGAGTTTCAAAATACTTACTGTTGATGGCTTTACAAATACTGCGTTACTTTTCATGTTTCTACAGTACCTGCATACAATAGACATTGGATGAATGATGAAATCCATAATTTGTTTCATAATTCAGTTTCCTTTTACTGTAAACTACTCTAATATTTGGTTGAGTGTCGAATGTGTCACTTTTGCCTAGCTAATTTCATTTTAAATAGTAAGTAACAGATTTGCTGCAGTAAAAACATTTATTACCTCAACCAAGGAGGTTATGTTTTCAGTGCGGTTTGTCTGAAGACATGTTTACGCTAAAACTACCAGCCTGATTTTAATGAAACTTGGTGGAAAGGTGTAGCATGGGCCAAGGAAGAACCCGCTACAGTAAATTATGGCATAGACCTAAATTAAGAGGTGGATCCATGCTTTTGGTTTCACTTTTGCTGACGTTGCGTGATATGGCATCTGGCATTTGGCATTTGGCCTTGGCAGAGGACTACACTCTCTGAGTATCCTTGTAGTTAGCAACATGAAATTGCTTCCAGGAATCAACAAAATATTCAACAGCCATGGCCTTTAGTTCCATATGTGTAAATAATAACACAACAAAGGCAGTTTCGATAGAAACTCTTGTTGTACCTCGACCATTTGGTATTCCCAATTATTTTGACTGTTTAGGCATTGTATCAGTGGCGGTTCTACACGGAGGCCTGGGGTGGCCCGTGCCCCCGTAGACATGTCACTGGCCACCCTGTGGCCACCCGTGCCGACCAAATAAAAAAAATATATACATTTATTATGATTTTACACCGAGCGCCAAAAGCGGAACTAATGCGACGCAACGTTCTACACAGGTAAATTAAAGCGGCTCACCCAAACACTGTAGTCTTCCAGGTGTGGTGCTCGTCGTTAAATGAGAGCTCAGCAACTACTATTCATGGGTACCATGTGACGTCACTGTGTCTAAGCGCTGCCATATTTGTGTCCAACAAGGACACAGTAGTATAGCTGTGCGTCGGTCACAACCCACAGAAAGTTAAAATGCCCGGGATACGTTTTGCTGTTGGATATGATAACTGTCGCCAAAGAAACCCAGATATACTATTTCGTTCTATTCCAAAAGATTTAGGGAATGACTGACCTGTTGTGAAATGTAGCACGTTGATACAATCGTGATAATACTGTGACTTATTAAAGCTAAACTCTCTGAGCAAGCTAGAGTGCTAATAGCTAGCTTGCCCTTTACTAAAGGCTTTAGCTACAACTCGTCAACCCATATTGGCACTCTTAACCATAGACATATATAGTCTATGCTCTTAACCACCACTAAATAACACGGTTGATAATCGCTGAAAAATCGCTTTTTACATGACCTGAGATCACTATTTCTTGTCTCCAGATACATATCTTGGTGTCGTTCCCATCCTGCAACTGCATATTGATAGGCATTTGTAGCCTACTCTTGAAATATCCGGTGTATGGGGATGGATTATGTACAAGATAAATGTAATGTCGGGAAAGAAGTTGGGGCAGACTCTTTGCAGACTTTAAGGACAAAATAAAGTTGAAGTTAAAAAATATGGATCGCAGCCAATAATCAATAATCAGCTACAGCTCTCTAGCTTGCTCAGGAGAGTTTAGATTTGATAAAACACAGTAATTATTCACGATTGTATCAACGCCAAAAACAAATCCTAAAGGACACATCACATAAAAAAGCAAATGCTTAGATTTTAGTATGAATAGCAGTGGCGATTTTAGCCTGAAATTTCTGGTGGGGCAATTTGTATGACGATATGTTCGTTCATGACTAATCAACCACTAGAATTAGAAAATACTACATTTAAAAAGTCTAAATGTGAAGAAACTATAAACAGAAACAATACTATTATAATATCATTATTATAATTATTATATTATTAATATGACTGTTGAGGTGAAATGAACATTTCGGTTGACTGTGCTTAAAAAACTGCAAGTCCCACAATGCACCACTAGCAGGCCAGTGCAGCCTGCTCATTATTTTAAGTGGGAGCACCTGAGAAGGAAAGGAGGTCTCAGTAAACACTCCAGCAAACATTTCAGCAGAGAGAGACACACGAAAAGGATCTACTCGTGGTGCAACCAAAGAAGCCACTGGTACAGTAACTTGTTGAGTTTTATTGCGATGATTATTTGCTGTTGAACGTGCTGTTATAATCATTGATGGTTGTATAAGTTGATTGATTTGTGTAATGATACTAACCAAGCAGCACACAGCATACAGGCAGCAGAGTTTGGCTTTTTGTTTGAGTATATTTTGTGGATTATAAATTGAACAATGTTTGAAGTGCTTTTCCTAAACACCTATGCTGCATACTGTTTGCAGTCATTAAACAGTCACTCTGTAATTAGTTGGGATTGTTGCAGCAATTCCAACTGTTGTAAGCCTTGGTACTGAAATTGTTTGAAATGTATTTGAATTTTTTGTATAACTTGTACTTTTTGTGTTTTTAAGGTTTTCAACCTAAATGAGCCAACCAGTAAAAGAAATAAAAATCATTCTGAGTTGGAACGAGTTGTCCCGTGCGTCCTTTGGGATTAATGCACCAGGCCGTTTTCAAGTTGGGCCAGAGAGTAGTCAGAAAACACCTGAGAACTTGACAGTTGAAAACCAAGCGAAGCAGCCTGGACTGAGGATAAACGGCTTCAGACATCCAGAGACAAGCTGTTGACGCAGAGGAATAAAGATGGCAGAAGACGCGCTGGGGAAGACGGTCAAGCAGCTCAAAAGAGAGAGGACCACTGCAAAAAGCAGCTTCACCAGACAGGCCAACTTCATTTCCAGAGGGGTAAGCAGCATGCTTGAAGCAGAGTTAAAGGAGGAGTTCATTAAACTCTCACACTGTTTTAGACAACTGCTTGATGCCAATGATGACTGCAGGATTGGACTACTGGCTGAGATTAAAAAGCCAGAAGAGGAGGAGGAGGAAGAAGTAGTGCTTGAAAAGCAGCAAGAGCGCGACATTAAAAGGACAGAAAATGAAGCTGAAACTAAATTTGAAGAAGTAAAAGATACTGTCCAGACGAACCTGTGGTCAAGGTATGGCAAAAATGAACTCGAAATGGCAATCTTAGAAGCAGAAAATGCCTTTGATCAAGCAAATGGTGTAGTTGTGGAAAGTACTAATGTGGAGTGCTATGAAGTGCACCTGACCCTCTTACTGAAGCGGCTAAAGGAGCTCACTCCTGTGATGTCAGCTTGGGAGCGATGGATCCCTGCGTTATCAAAGGATGAGCTAGACAACAGAGTCAAGAATCTGAGAACGGCTAGCAACAGGCTTGAACATAGAAAAGCTGAATTCGTCACTGCACGTAGAATTGCAGAACAAACACTAGCCGCAGAAGCTTCAGGAGCTGGGAGGGGGAGAGCACTGCCCACACCAGCCACACCAATTGTGAAGATCAAGCCAACCACTCTGCCCATCTTCAATGGATGCAAAAGAGAATACCACAGATGGAGGAAAGACTGGGAGAGCCTACAAAGGCAAGGAGAGCCAACTGGATCACCTGAAGTCAAGAAAATTCAGCTCCTGGGTAGTGTGGAGGACAAGATTTCAAAGAACCTCAGACTTTCAACCTACAACACTGCTGAGGATATATTCCGAGTCATGGAGAACAGGTATGGAAACAAGTCAACCATCGCATAGAAATCCTTGAGGAGCTGGAGAAGATGCCACATGTGAGGGGGAACCAGCCAAGGAAAGTCATTGACCTCATACAGTCTGTGGAGAGGGCCCTAGCAGATCTCACAGAGCTGGGAAACTCCGGAGCCATGAATAACCCACTGGTAATAAAATCTATTGAGAGTAAGTTACCTGACTTTATATTAAGAGACTGGTTAAAGTTTATGGTCGACCCTGCAAATGATGTCACTTCAGACAACCACTTTGGCATGCTCCTAAAATTCCTAAAAAACCAGGAAGAAATCCTAGAGAGGCTTGAACAGCTAAGGACTGTGGAGAAGATGGAGAAATCAGACCATCCAGAAAATAGATATGAGCGAAAATATGCTTCAACAAGAACCACAGAGAAAGGAGAGCTGGAGGATGTGTGTGGTGTGTGTGGTGATAGTGGACACAAGAACAAAATCTTCTTCTGTAGGAAGTTTAAATGGCTGAAGCTACCTGAAAAGAGGTCTGTCTTAGAAAAGCTGGGAGCGTGCATAAAATGTCTTGGATGCCATGATGACGATGGATATTGCAGAGATACCTTCCTATGCAGAAATAAAGACTGTAAAGAGGGAGGAGGCACCCCAGACCACCATTACTTTCTCTGCCCAAAAGGAGAACTAAAAATGGGTGAGGAACAGAGTGGAAAAGGCAGCAGAGGTAAAAGCAAGCTAACAGAAGAACAAGAGGAGTTCTTGTCTGAACTTTCCCCAGAACTAGCAGAACAGTGCAAAAAGGCTTTCACCAGCAAAACCGCAGTTACCAGCAATGCTAAAGACCAGTCAGAGCTTTTAGAGAAAAAGGGGCTGTCTGAACTTCCTGTCATCATGATGCTGATGAAGGTCACTGCAAATGCAGGGCAGAAGATTGGGACTTGGTTGACCTTGGATCTGACACTAACTACATTACCCATAAGGCTGCTGACAGGCTGAGGTTACAAAGTGAGAAGATAACCTTAGTTGTGCACGGGTTGGTGGAATGACCATGAAGGTGAACACTAAAGATATGTGCTCAAAGTCAGAGTCAAAACTCCTCGAGGAACAGAGAGGGCACATGAACTTGTCTGCTACGGCTGGATGAAATTGCCAAAGTGCACAAAGTGATTGAACCTAGGAAGTTGCAGAAATTCTTCCCAGAGGTCGAGCTTGAGGAATTGAGAAGGCCAAAGAAGTTGAACTCCTCATTAGCCACCGAGAGGGAAGACTCGCTCCGCAGAGGCTGAGAGTTGTAGGAGATCTTGTCTTGTGGGAAAGTCCATTGGGTAAGACAGTGGGCGGAGCACACCCCGACTTGTTTGAGGAAGTACAAGTGGCAGCACACGAGTCCAAAACACACTTTGCTCGCTCCATGAGGACAGCTGCTGTCAAGTATGAGGAAATCCTCAGGAGTTCAACAACTGAGGCAGCCCAGTTACAACAGAAGTGGAAAGGACCAGAGTGGTACGTAAGCCATCTGGTGGCACCAAACCCTCATTCAACTCAACCTGCAGGTGAAGCAGGGAAAAAGAAGATGAGATGGCAAGGATTTTCTCAAACAGGAGGTGAGACCAGAGACGCCTAACCCGCTGACTAGGAGGGGACTCCTAAGCCAAGTAGCTGGACTGTACGACCCAGTTGGCTTAGTTACACCTGCCAAACAGAAAGGGGCAATCCTTTCAGGAAAGCGTTCAAGGAAGGTGGAGGCGGTAAGCTGACCACGTGGCAGAATGGACCAGACCTCCTGAAGTCAGTAGACAAGTGGCCTAAAAAGTCTGCTGGAGAGGTTGCAGCTAATGCCAGGGAGAGTGTAAACAAACTCCAGAGGAAGGCATTCACAGCTGTAGTGACAAGAGCTCAAGCAAAAATTCCAGAAAAAGCGCAGACCTTCAGGAGAGCCTAAGAGAAATTCCAGAGGAAAGAACTGCATCAAACCCAAGTCCTCCTCTTCCAAAAAGGAAACCTGCTGGCTGGGTAATCAAAAATCTTCTGGAAGTGAGGAACTTCAGTAGGTTGTCCAAACTGGTCAAGGTCATCGGCTGGGTGGGCGAGCTGCACATAAGTGGCGCGAGAAGAAGGGCCAGACCAGAGGTCAGTCAAAGTGGGAGGCAATGTCACTCAAGAAAAGGACCAAGGGAGTGGCTGGGACCCTTCTCAAAATGAGGAAAAAAGCCTGGTGAGTGATTCACAACCATGGACCTGTTCGGCCCTTATGAAGTGAAGAAAAAGTGAGACGCAAAGTGTGGGGAATTGTGTTATGTTGCATGGCCTCCAGAGCCATACACACTGATGTGGTGAGTGACCAGTCATCAGAAGGATTCCCGCTGGCATACTAGAGGTTCACTTCACCTAGGGGACTCACTCAGGAAACTGTGTTCAGACCCTGGCACTAACTTTGTTGGGGCCAAGCCATGTCTGGACCAATGTGAACAAGTCTGAGGCTTGAGAGACTGGTTGACCTCCCTGGGTTTGAAAAAACCAGGAGCTCAAGTGGGAGGTGTTGAGGTGAAATGAACATTTCGGTTGACTTGTGCTTAAAAAACTGCAAGTCCCACAATGCAGCCACTAGCAGGCCAGTGCAGCCTGCTCATTATTTTAAGTGGGAGCACCTGAGAAGGAAAGGAGGTCTTCAGTAAACACTCCAGCAAACATTTCAGCAGAGAGAGACACACGAAAAGACTCTACTCGTGGTGCAACCAAAGAAGCCACTGGTACAGTAACTTGTTGAGTTTTATTGCGATGATTATTTGCTGTTGAACGTGCTGTTATAATCATTGATGGTTGTATAAGTTGATTGATTTGTGTAATGATACTAACCAAGCAGCACACAGCATACAGGCAGCACGAGTTTGGCTTTTGTTTGAGTATAATTTGTGGATTATAAATTGGAACAATGATGTTTGAAGTGCTTTTCCTAAACACCTATGCTGCATAATGTTTGCAGTCATTAAACAGTCACTCTGTAATTAGTTGGGATTGTTGCAGCAATTCCAACTGTTGTAAGCCTTGGTACTGAAATTGTTTGAAATGTATTTGAATTTTTTGTATAACTTGTACTTTTTGTGTTTTTAAGGTTTTCAACCTAAATGAGCCAACCAGTAAAAGAAATAAAAATCATTCTGAGTTGGAACGAGTTGTCCCGTGCGTCCCTTTGGGATTAATGCACCAGGCCGTTTTCAAGTTGGGCCAGAGAGTAGTCAGAAAACACCTGAGAACTTGACACACGCCAGTCCTGCCCAGTTGCCTGTGCCTGTAACTGGCACTACTAGATCTATCAATACATATTTGTGAATACACCACCATCTGTTGTGATCATGTTTTGTTCACAGGACTTTAATGTCTACTTACATAATGTTTGATACCTGTTTCTCAGAGCTTCCAGGTACACTGGATTGAAAATCCAACTCATAGAAAATAAGGGTTTTAGCATGAAGAAACAGACTCCCACTTTTGCTCTACAGGAGCATGAGATAATCAGGATGAATATTACTCAGCTGATCATAAATATCTATGTGCAATTGGGGTACCCAGGGGAGTCCCAGATGAATTTAAAACAAGAAATCAGATAACGGCTGGGTGGGAATCTATTTTTGTATGGCCTGCTATTAACAAAAATGTTGACTGGATAAACTAAAACCAACAGAGATTTGTCAATTACACTCGAGATGCAATACAAGGGATACACGAGCAGTTGGATAAGACAAGTTTAATGACATGGCAAAATAGGATGGCTTTGGAAATGTTATTAGCTGAGAGAGGGGGTGTTTGCAAAATGTTTGGAGATGCCTGTTGCACGTTTATCCCCAATAACACAGCTCCTGATGGCTCCATCACCAAGGCACTGGAGAGCTGACATCCCTCTCGCTGGAGCTGGCTGACTCTGGCTACTCTGATCCGTTCTCTGACCTGATGGGAAAGTGGTCTGGCCAATGGAAAGACACCATTACCAGTGTAATAATAGCTATAGGGATTATGCTTACAGTTTTAGTGTTGTTTGGTTGCTGTTTGATACCTTGTTTGCGAGCTCTCTTTCTCAGGGGCAATAGAATCTGCTGTGGAGAAATGACACCATGTATTCTGCACTCCCTGCGGAGGAAGAAGACTATGCTCAGCCAACTGCACCTGCTTATGATGATGAAGTGTCTTTGCATCTCTTTGATTCCACCCTTTTTAATGAATGAACTGGGCAGGAAAATCTACACAGAAGACCTGTCCTGGGGATTCAAATATAATAAAAAGGGAGAATTGATAGAGAAATTTAATGAGGACATTGTTATTCTATTTTTTATCTGAATGCTTATCCTGTTTGCTGAGGCATACCACCTGTTTTTGTACTGATAGTCATGCATACAGTTCTTCTTTCAAGGACATGTTCTGAGAACACTGCTGTAACTTCTGCAGCGATGTGAAACAGACATTTCATCTTCCTGGGAAAATAACGCCCCTTGTCTGCTCATGAAACATGTTTTTTATACTCACATAAAGGCTGGCCCTGCTCATCTTTGGAGTTTTGTTCATGATATTTGGTTGTGACACTCTCCCTGTTTTGCAAAAGATAAAGCACTCAAATTCTGATTGCTGGTCTCTGTCTCATTAATATTAACGTCTTTATATAAATGTATCTAACAAACTGGTATAACTTGGAAAACTGGTCCCAATCTATGAAAGAAAGAGAGACAGAGAGACTTTGCTTAGTCATAGTAATTGCTTTGGATACTTACACTGTTCCCTCCACATTTTCTTGGTTGTTTGTGGACATTCACGACACTATGCCATCAGAAATAAGCAATTCATAGGTATGACAGGGAAATGTCAGTGTTACGGGATCGAGGAATAACAAAGCAACAACATAAAAAAATTACCTTAGAATCAGAATCAGGTTTATTGGCCAAGTAAGTTTGCACAAACAAGGAATTTGTCTTGGTAAAGTGGCTCTCAGTGTGCTTACACATATTACACAGAATATACATCACAACACAAAACAATACAACAGTGCAATGGTCTAACAGTCCAAGAAGTCTAAAAAAGTGCAAGGAATAGTGCAAAGAAGTGGAGAGTCCATGAAGTGCAGGGATAAATAAATACTATACGGTATGAGTATGATGGTTATACAGTAAGGGTGAAATAAATAAATATATAAATATGATTGCGGGAGTAATTGTACATTGGTTATTATAATGATCCAGGGTTATTTCACAGTGCCACAGTGGGTTAGCTGTTCAGTAGAGAGACGGCGAGTGGGAAGAAACTGTTTTTGTGTCTGGAGGTTTTGGCGAATAGAGATCTGTAGCGCCTACCAGAGGGGAGGAGTTGGAATAGGTTGTGTCCAGGGTGTGAGGGGTCTGCAGTGATTTTTCCTGCCCGTTTCCTGACTGGAGGTGTACAGGTCTTGGATGGTGGGCAGGTTGGCACCAATGATCTTTTCTGCAGACCTGACTGTCCGTTGAAGTCTATTCTTATCCAGTTTGGTGGCCGATCCAAACCAGACAGTGATCAGGCAGAGAACAGACTCAATGACTGCAGTGTAGAATAGGATCAGCAGCTCCTGAGGCAGGTTGTACTTCCTAAGCTGGCGCAGGAAGTACATCCTCTGCTGGGGCTTCTTGATGATGGTGTTGATGTTGGGTTCCCACTTCAGGTTCCGGGAGATTGTGGATCCCAGAAACCTGAAGGACTCCACAGCCAACACAGTACTGTTGAGTATGGTGAGGGGGGGGGGGGGGGGGGGGCAGTGCTGTGGGGCTCCTCCTGAAGTCCACTGTCATCTCCACGGTTTTAAGCGTGTTCAGCTCTAGATTGTTGCGACCGCACCACAGGGCCAGCTGTTCAACTTCCTGCCTATATGCAGACTCATCATCATCATGGATGAGGCCGATGACTGATGTGTCATCTGCAAATTTTAGGAGTTTAACAGATGGGTCACCTGAGGTGCAGTCGTTTGTGTAGAGGGAGAAGAGCAGTGGGGAGAGCACGCATCCCTGAGGTGCACCAGTGCTGACTGACCGGGTGCTGGATGTTATTTAACCCAGCCTCACCTGCTGCTTCCTGTCTATCAGGAAGTTGGTGATCCACTGACAGGTGGAGGCGGGCTCAGTGAGCTGGGTGAGTTTGGTGAGGAGGACTTCTGGGATGATGGTGTTGAACGCCGAGCTGAAGTCCACAAAAAGCATCCTTGCATAGGTCCCTGGGGAGTCGAGGTGTTGCAGGATGTAGTGCAGCCCCATGTTGACTGCATCATCCACTGACCTGTTTGCCCGATAGGCAAACTGCTCAGGGTCCAGCAGGGGGCCTGTGATGCCCTTCAGATGGGTCAACACCAGTCTTTCAAAGGACTTCATGACCACAGACGTCAGGGCGACGGGTCTGTAGTTATTCAGTCCAGTGATGGAGTGTTACTTAGGGACTGGGATGATGGTGGAGCGTTTGAAGCAGGAGGGGACTTCACACAGCTCCAGAGATCTGTTGAAGATCCGTGTGAAGATGGGGGCCAGCTGATCAGCGCAGGCTTTCAGACAGGAGGGTGACACACCGTCTGGGCCTGATGCCTTCCTTGTCTTCTGTCTCTGAAAGAGCTGGCACACATCCTCTTCACAGACCGTCAGTGCAGGGGGAGGGGGGAGGTGATAACAGGGGGTGCAGATGATTGTGTAAAGTCTGAGTTGGAGCGGGTGAGGGGTGTGAATGTGGGGTGATCAAACCTGCAGTAAAACACATTCAGATGGTCAGCCAGTGGAGGGTTCTCCATGGAGTGGGGGGAGGTTTTCCTATAGTTGGTGATGTCCTGCAGGCCTCTCCACACTGACGCAGGGTCATTAGCTGAAAACCTGTTTTTCAGCTTTTCAGAGTAGCTTATCTTTGCTACTCTGATCTCTTTAGTCAGTGTGTTTCTGGCCTGGTTGTACAATATCCTGTCCCCACTCCTGAAGGCCTCCTCTTTGGCTTGATGAAGCTGCTTGAGCTTTGCTGTGAACCATGGTTTATTGTAATTAAAGATGCGGTACGTTTTGGTGGGTACACACATGCCTTCGCAAAAACTGATGTATGACGTCACAGTGTCCTTGAGTTCGTCCAGTGATGTGGATGCGGCCTCAAAAACACCCCAGTCAGTGCAGTCAAAGCAGGCCTGTAGTTAGGCGCCATGATTGAGGAAACTACAGTGAATTACCCAGTCATGAAATGGGCAGTTTTATAATAGATATGAATGGGCCAATCTTGTGGCTTTTTACCTTAGATAATAGTAATTGCTTTGAATACTTACACTGTTCCCTCCACATTAGGTATAACAGTGAAATGTCAGTGTTACTGGAAAGAGGAATAACAAAGCAACAACAATGATTAAAGAAACTACAGCGAATTACCCAGTTATTAAATGGCTGTTTTTATAATAGATGTGAATGGGCACAAGTGCGACCAATCTTGTGGCTTTTTACTATAACCTATGATAACCTTGTGTGGTAGGGCTGACTTGCAGCGCGTTGGGCACACGCCCTCTTAGGGGTGGTGTCTATATACGCTGTTTCCGCCTGACTGAGTAATGCCAGTCGTTTGACTCCATAGACATATATAACTAGACGCCTTTTTGACTGCTTCAGCCCGTTGCCGTCACGAGTTACGTCGCCGCCATATTGGATGTGTCTATGGTTTGAATTGTTTGGCGCGTGTTGCCCGTGGTTGTCTGTCGCTGGAAGAACACTGGTAGGTTTCTATTTATCTGTTTTATTACCAGGAGGATTACCGTATAGTCGTGGTGTAACGCTTACAAAAGCGCTTGTTTAACGCGACATTTAAACAAGCAAACATGCTGTCACTGCAGCTACATATTGAGACCTGCTGATCGCAGACTGCGCGTTGCTTTTGTGCTTTTGCATATTGGCCGTCCTAAAAGTTGTAAGCATAGTTTTCTAACTACTGTTTCAATCATGCAAGCTTACATATATAGCTCATAAGTGAACAGTATTTCTCCTTGTTTAGGAGGTGCGTTGCTCTCGTTGCCCCGTAGCTCTCTCTCTCCCTCTCCGGAGTTTGTTTGCGGGAAGCCTGACGCTCCCTAACGGTATATGATTTTATTTGTCTTAACCATGCTAAGTCGTTATTGTATGTATTATGTGCAATGCACACATGTATCAGGGATAAATTGAACTGATGTTTTCTCTTTGTATTTCCTTCTAAAACACAATCATACACGTGAAGACCACTGTTTTCCCCTCACGTTAATTTGTTTCGGATTTATAGGCTGTGAGAGCCACCAGCACTTAGTTATTTCTTTTGGGTTTTTGTTTCCTTTTGTTTGTATGAATGTGTCTGTCATTTTTAGTGAACTGCCACCTGGGTGCTACCAACCTCTGTATATATTAGGTCGAGAGTAACCTATTGCAACTGCCTCTGACCATGGACGGATTAAGAAACCACGGGCCCCTG
>NW_024880615.1:0-18276 GCF_900700415.2 Clupea harengus
TTTAAAGGAAAGCATTCACTCCGTCAGCCAATTCCTTACTTAAGAAAGGTCAAATAAACGAACCTATAACGTTACAGCTATGAGATGCCATTTAGCTAACTTCAGTCTGTTTTGAAACTTTTATGGGGACCACAATTGGCTATATACTTATTTGATTTTGCGTCTTAACAGTTTAAAAACCCTCTAGTCCCTTCCATAATTAACTGTAAATTAAGACAACGTTTTGTTTGAAGACGGCAGGTGTTCTTCGTGCATTGCATTCGTGCATTGCAGAGCCTGGTAATTAACACGTGAACAAATTCAAGAACCACCGAATAAGACGATGCATAAAAGTGTAAGCAAGTATGTTTTAAGCATACTTTAAGGTGTACTGTAGTTATGTTGACAGAGTCCTGATTCTGTTAAGAAACAAGTGTTTGCTTGTATGATATTTAGTCACATTTAAAAACAACTCACGCTGACCAAAGTATCTCACAGTTTTATGTATGTTCCTGTACCGTTTTTGTATTTGCCAATACAGTTGTTAACATGCTGTTCTGAACATACTATGAAAGCATAGAGTTTGTACTCCATGGGCATTCTGAAGAATTGGACTGAATTCAGGTACTTATTTCTAGGGTTGGGTACCGAGAACCGGTACCAATATGAAACCGGTTCCAATACAACCGGTACCTACCCGGACCGAAATGCAACGCAGATTTCGGTGCTTCATTTCGGTGCCTGAGCCAATTGAACACGGTCGCTAGGCAGATTCCGTGGGGCACATGTAAAACTGCCCCAGCTTCCAATGTAAACTTTGTCCTGTGTCGCTCACGCTCATTGGTGTTTTCATAGCAACAGCCTTATGACAGTGAAGACCAGGCAAGCACAAACAGAACTAGCCATCAACCTTTTAACAGAGAAAATCCTGAAAGGTAAACGGTCAAAAGTGTGGCTGTATTTCGCACAAAAAGATTCAAACATCGCGACGTGCAGCAAATGCAACAAAATAATTGCGTGAAAAGAGGGGAGAGAAGGCAAGAGTCAACGGCAGATCAGCAACTGAAGACTGAAAAATAAACGGAGATGACAGATAAACTACCTACGGTAGTCTCTTAAAGGGGCAGTACACATTTTCTCGTTCTCAGTGTGTTCAAGTAACAAGATTAACTATGAACAAGATAGAAAAGATAGGTATAAACAAATCATAAAATGGTGAAATTTCATGAAATAAATGCAAACAAAATAATACATTTTTGACTCCAAAGGCAAATATGCTCATATTTTTGCAAAAGAAGTTTGAAGCTGTTTTTTGTATTTATTTATATTTATTTAAGTATACTATAAACTGTTGTTTACAGTTAATATATTGTTCATAGTTTTGAAGTTAAAAAGTTTGAAGCTGTAGTTGGAAGCCAAGTGTTTGTATGTATTTTATATTTATAATATACTTTAAACAGTTCATATATTGTTCAATTTGAAGAAAAAAAATTGCCTTGGCAATAAAAAAAGCCTTTCTTTAATGTTGTCAATCGTCGCTTTGCGCTTAAAAAAAAATAAAAGTATCGGTTCCGGCACCGTTTAGGCACCGGTATCGTTTTAAAAGTATCGGTTATGTACCGGTATCGGATAAAAACCAAACGATACCCATCCCTACTTATTTCTGCTTTATTCACAGGTGATCCTTGCCCTTGTCATTGCTCCTTAAATGGCCTGGTTGTGGCGTTATATCACCAGGAGGTGGCAGTATTTGCCTAATCATAAACGGTCGAATGCAATGAGGAAATACAGATCGGATGCAGTTTGAACAAAATTAATGTTTTAAAGGAGCCATCGTATGCCCATTTTTCCACAAGTTGATATGGTTCCTTGGGGTCTCAATGAAATGTTTGTAACATACTTTTGGTCAAAATACCACAAGAATCATTTCAAAGAGCACCCTTTTTTACCCTGTCAAAAACACCTCCCACAGATTGACCTGTTTTGAGTGCTGTTCCTTTAAATGCTAATGAGCCAGCTCCCCCCTCCCCCCTCCCCCCTCCTCCACGAGATGCGCTCGCCTAGCTGCTGCCTGCCCAGCTAGCCATTACCTTTGTAGAAATATGGCTACTGCAGATGAAGATAGCGTCGTGCAACCATATCGTTTTGAACCAGAGTCAGACCCTGAACAAGAAAAGGCTCCCGAACAAGTTCGAGAAGTTAGGGCTCAACAGGACGTTTCTGAATGGTAAGTTACCTTTGTCACTTCTACATTTTTTTTTCACAGTCTTGTTAGCGGTTTTGAGAGCATAGTGGTGCTAGAGATTCGAGATACGTGAATAATTTGTGCATGTATGAGTATGTAGCAAATACAGTGTGTTTATGTAAGTTACTGTTTGTGAAAGTGTTTGTGTAAATGCAAGTAACGGGAACGCCATAAAGATATAAATGCTACATGAGTAAATTTCCATCTGTAAACTAAAGTGTTATCTTACAACAGTAATTGACCAAGCAGGGGTGGGGGTAACGTTTTTTACCTCCATTAATTTAGCGTTTAAACCTTGTTTACTTATTAAATCGTGTTTGATGACTTAACTTATTGATGACTTATGTCTGTAATATGAACACCAACTTTCAAATAAACTTTACCTGCAAAGTTGTCACTTTTTAAAAACTCTGGTTTATACAGGTGTATTTGTGGCAAGTGTGATCAAATGCCTACGGAGCCTGAGCATGTATGCTGCAGGGAGATACCACAGGTAGTGTGAATTCATTTTGAATGGCACTGTAAATATGAAAGTCATCATCTGTTTTATATTCCATGTCACTTACACTTTCAATATTCAAGGTTACAAGAAGACTACTGCAGCTTCAGAACCCAACTACGTGTTGGTCGATCACCCAGCCTTGAACCTGTGTGTTTGAACGTGTTACTCACTACAGAATGCATCGAATGTTTATAGGGCAGATTATGGGCCTTTACGTCTAAGAGGATAGAGCATACGTTTTTTTTTTTTTTTATGCATGAGTTAGTAATTCTGCAATACAAATATGACTGAGGAAAAAAATACAATAAATGACCCTTCCCTCTGTATTACTTTGCTAACTGCTCATATTTAACACGCGTCAAATGTTGAACATGTTACTTATCAAACACTAAAGGCACACAAACTGTTTCTATTACCTTTTTATTGTCAGAAAGATTGCTAGAAAGAATGCCCACAGTGCTTTTTAAAACATAGTTATTCAAATGTAATAGCTGGTACATATGTAATAAATACAAAAAAAAAGTATAATAAAAACTGATTACAAAAATTACACTTTGTGGCCATCGTGTAGCCCCATACTGTTTAACAAAGGAATACTTTATATATGTGTATCACCTTTTATTCTTCTTATACAATGTAAACTTGCTTAGACCGTTACCAGGTATTTGGCGTACAGAAGCTTGGTTGGCTGGTGTTGGGGCTATCTGGGCCGGAGAATCAGGGTCGTCCTGCCGTCCTGAGTTGTGCTCCAGATACGAAGAGTGTTCCCTGATGCTCAAGGAAGGTATACGGGGTTCAGACCTGCCCTCGATTGAACCTTGACACATAGCTGGCTACAACTTCCCGCTTGTCAGGTTTCTCAAACTGGGCAGAGAGATCCGCGGGTATTGGGATCTTCAGCACCTCATTCACATATGGGGCCGGGTCCTGAAAAACCTTGTGAAAGATGAGGTCCAACAGGTTATCCACGTACTCTGTAATACAAAAAAAAAATCCAAAACTTTTACATTGTTTTTATTGTATTTATTATTTTATTTTTATAATTATTTTGCAATTATATTATTCTATTTATTATGAAGACCATTTAAAGACAGCAGTTAATGTATATGTTATTTAAGTTTCACATACTGTTTGTACATTGTTTGACTTGGTGGAATTTCAAATAAAGCCTGTGACTCACGGAAGGTTGGCTCTGCTTTCACCGGCTTTGCAGTGCACTCGCCCTTCTTGTATTTTGGGAGGTTCACTTTAAATAGCGGCTCACCAGCTGAACTTGTTGCTTGGGGACGCCCAGCATTTTCATTGAAATGCAGGACTGCCAGGTAGAGTCTTTGGGGAGAAAATAATACTTATAAGAGCATGTGTGTATGCGTGTATAATAGTTTGTATAATACATAATAGGTATACATTTCTTTGAAAAAATGATCGTACTGTTACCTGCATAACATTCCAAGAAAAGGAAAGACTACGTTTTTGGGCGCAAAACGCAGAATGACGCTGTGGAAAGACTCCAACGACGAGGTCTGGTAGTGAGGGCTCAGCTTCCCCACACCTTCTCTAATCTGCTGAAGGCTGGTGTCCCTGTAAAAAAAAGGGGGAAAACATAACTATAGATTCAAAATGATTATGGCATTGGTTATTAGGTTTGTTTATATATATGTATTTATACATATAAATTGTACTGAGGCAACAAAATGCAGTTAGCATCTAACCAGAAGTGCAAAATCAGAAGAGTGCAGAGTATGTGCAAAGTGGTAATATAAAAATGTATAAATAGAATATATACAGTATGGTATAAGATACAAGTGATATGAACAGTAAGCAGCATGTTTTGGTAAATGCAGGTGAGTCTCTTAGCTGCTAAACACGTCGTTCATGAACAAAAAAAGTGCCCATTTAACATGTATGACCCCATCATTGTTGTGTCGAAGGTGTCAACAGGAGGGCTAATTGCCTTGAATCATATTTGCAGGCAGACTATTAACACCTCCACCCCAACACAAGCATTTTCACAAAGGAATGTTTTTTGGATGAGAACTATTTTTTATAAAGACATTATATACTTCGACACAAATTCCTCTCCATAGACATCCAAACGAACTATCTACTGTATAAGTAAGCCTAGATTAAAATAGGCTAGCCTAACTGTTCACACAAAAATTCGTTGGCCATATCTTTAGCGATTGATATACATCAGCTGGCTCCTACACACTACAAGATGCTAATGTCGCTAAGTTTTACACAAAGCCTATAATTTCACTGCCAGGTTATTTTAGTGTTAACATCTCGAAGTCCTAACAAATAGTTCACAGAAATGTTCTTGCTGTTTGCGGTAGGCACTATATACCCATGCAAACGTAAATTATCACACCTATTACATCCAAACGAACTGCTGTACAAGGCAGACATGACTAGCCTAATGCATCACATTGCCAACAGAAAAATTCAACACATTGGCCACATTTCTAGCGAACTTTTAACTGCTACAGCTATATACACCAGCTGGCTCCGAGGCAAGGTCTTACACGCTAATGTTAAAAAAGTTATAGTTATTTTTTAACTAAAGGTTATTGTTCGCGAAAATTACACATACTAGTTCCCCAAAACGCAACAATGCTAACATCCCCCATCAACATTCCTAACGTCCCTAACCACCCACACTAAATGGTCAATGCACGTACCAGAATTATTTTTAAAAATACTTAATACTTCATTTCGTCTAAAGATAGATGGTACTGAACCCGCTTGCAAGGTCAATGTTGTTGCGAGTCCAGCGTTATATTCACCCAGGTTGGCAAAACAGTCCAATTCAAAATGGTTTGCGCACACAAACAGAATTTTGCCAATTCTTTCCGGGACATTGCCTTCAAAAATGAAATCAATCCATTTCGCTCTTGTCTCTTCTGAGGCTGGAACATGATGTATAGATCTGTGAGGATCTGTGCAGCCGACCACAGCGCATCTTGAGAACTTTGTTTGCTGCTTCGTTTGCTGCATGCTGCTAGCTAGCTAGCTATTCAGAGTATATCTGAGCTTTGCAATAACGGCTTTGATGCCCTCTGGCAAATGTTTTATATGTAACGAGTGTGTGTGTGAGTGTGTGTGTGGGGGGGCGGGGGCTGGGGATGAGGTGGGGGGTGGGCCAAGGCCATGTAGGGAACCTCCCAATGTCTTGTGACAGGCCAAGACACGGGAATCTCATTCGTAGACTAAATCATGACGTTTCTGACCAAGAGGAACCATAACAAAGATCGCCAATGGTTTTTTTCCAGCGGTTTTGGGTTGGTAGACATGCCAGATACCCAAATTAACGTGGAGAAGCACTAAAAAAGTGGAATTTTCATAATATGGCCCCTTTAAGCTATAACTGAAATGGAATTTTAGCCAATTTGTAAATAATTGTTTCAGGTATTATAATATATGTATTTATTTATTAAGATATATGTACTTTAATTTCTGTGTGTTTTATTTTCTGGACACTTAAATTGAACACATAAACATATCAGTTATTGCACATCTGAAAGTGATTTAATTTTTTTAACAAGACATGCACTTTTAACTGTTAACTCCTTTGGTTTAGTGTGTTCCAGAGTCCTCTGTGTGCTGCTGCCGTTGACATCACGGC
This sequence comes from Clupea harengus, assembly GCF_900700415.2. NCBI lineage: Eukaryota > Metazoa > Chordata > Actinopteri > Clupeiformes > Clupeidae > Clupea > Clupea harengus. Next base: position 6,352 of record NW_024880615.1, read on the forward strand.
ACCTGGCTTCTCACTTAACAGACCCTCTGCACTGGGATCCCGCATTGGATGGAGTACAGGTGAGATATGTTCATAAAGGGTGCTGACTAGAACAGGTGAGGTATGTCAAGGTTGTGTGTCTGTCAAGGTGATGCTGGGTTGGGGTGGGGGAGGACACATGGGTTGGGGGTTATGTAGGAAGTATTTCAGATTCTGGGAGTTATCCATGAAAAATTCCAATAAACAGAAGTTGAAAAATGTTCTCTCTCCCTTATAGCATGATCCAATTGCTAATGGATGTGGAAACATTGCTCCTCACCACCACTACTCCTCATCTACGCATATGGACAGCCAAACCCTACCCACTTACTCTCTTTTTCCTCTCCTAGTCCTTCTATCTTCGCTATGGGACGCTGCTGTAGTCTCTCCACCGATCTACCTGTAGAAACCCTCGGCCCACATGCACCCATCACCACCGTGCTCCCGTACACTTACTCTACCCCATACCCTATGCTAGCATTTTATATACAGTATATATATTATTGCCACCACCAACCATGTTTTTCTGTTCCTACTCTCATTACCCCTGTAACAGTAACACTATGAGCACAGTGTATACCCACTAATCTGTGTTTGTATGTATCATGTATATTACCATATGATGTTTGTATATATATTATGTACATGCTGTGCACAACACTTGTTGTTTCCCTCCCCCTTCTGCCACACAACCTTCCCCCCATCCCCTTCCTATCTCCTCCTGGCCGACCTCAAGCGGATCTCCCCCCCCCCCTTATGTTCCGTGGTTCTGCATAAGGTTCCTTCCTGACTAACAGTGAGTTTTTCCTTGACATTTGTGCTTGCACTAAGGGGGTCTGGGCTCTGTAAAGCGCCTCGAGACAATATAATTGTTTTGGCGCTATATAAATAAAATTGAAATTGAATTGAATACAAATTAAAATTACATATTCATTTCAAATGCCATTTTTTATATTTATAGTGTGAAAATGCACCTCTAACGACTTTCTCTGCTTGTTTCCTGTGTGGTCTAGGGCGAGTGACCCTGATGCTGCTACTGTGGCTGCTGGTAACCTCACTGCATCTGACTGCTCACCTCTCAGACCTGTGCACCTCATGGGCCCTGCACACTGCCTGGATTCTGTTGAGAGAAATAAACACAGTGGCATTTTGTACTGATTATATGTATAGTATTTCTCCTTTTAATTATGCCAGGAGTTAGAAAATACAAATACGTGAACATTCTGAGAGTATTCTTCTTATGCTTTGTTCTCATGTTCTCCTATTACCTCCACCTTAAATGTCATGAGTATTGAATGTATCCAATTGATAATGATAGAATGGGAAATGCATGTTGGAAAATACAGGATGATGCAGTGTTGACAACATGCATATTTAAACAAAAATATTAAGATAAAAACTATAGGATTGAAAAGCATTCAATAATATGTGAGAACCAAAGTGAAAAAACGAATTGTAATTTGCAGGTTGCAGGTTGCAGGTTAAGAGAGGCACTTCTTCCCATAACTTTTATCGTTCTTGAACATTTGCAGTATATTTTGTTCTCCTTGTCCAATTGATAATGATAGAACGGCCTGCCAAACTCTTCAGCGGCCACTAAATAACAAGTCTGAACTGAATTTAAGCTCGTCTGCCTCATGCACATGGCTAGTCCTAACTTGTTCTGTCTCTTTAAATAAGCATGAAATGTTTCTCTGTTCCTACCCCCCTTACCCCTGTAACAGTAACCCTAGTGTATACCACTAAACTGGTCTTGTTGTGTCATGTATTTACCACCGGATGTCTGTATGTATATTATGTACATCTACCAAATGCAGGGCTATGTACAACACTTGTTGTTTCCCTTCCCCTTCTGCCACACAACCCTCCCCCCATCCCCCATTCCAATCTCCACCCGGCCAACCTCAAGCAGATGGGTCCCCCCTTATGTGCCGTGGTTTCTCCTTAATATTCCTTCCGGACTAACATGGAGTTTTTTTCTTGCTCCTGTTGCCATTGTGCTTGCACTAAGGGTTCAGGATCTGGGCTCTGTAAAGCGCCTTGAGACAATTGTATTGTTATGGCACTATATAAATAAAATTGAATTGAAATACTTGGTGGCATGTTAGTTGACGCTAAGTCAAAATTCCATGAAAGCGAATGCAGGGCCGAGAGGAGGTGAGCCCCGTTCCTTGCCTCGTAGGTAACGCACGTGAGGCCAAGCAGGTATGGAGGAACGTGGCCCACCCCGCCCTCCAGAACAAGCAGGCCGGCCCCCTGAAATGCCCGAGCCTGCCAGCGGGGGAGGTCCACCCACTGACTTATTGGGTAGCGATAAATGGGGTAGGCCAGGGGCTGAAAGGATTGCTGGCCGCCATCTTCGCATCCCGCAAATGCCTTATTTATTGGTTTGTACTGTTTTTTTTTATTCAAACACTGACTTTAAACACAAACATGGACTTTTGGACACACACACACACACACACACACCCTGTTAAAAAAATAAAATTACTTTAGAAAAAAGAATGGGAAACAAAATGAAAAAATAACATTTTTTGGGAAAAAAAAAACAATACATTTATATGTGGATGAATGAAAAAAGAATTTGTACTGATCAATGAAATCAATGTACCTATGACCTAACAAGTATGTACTGAAATGAAACACGTCACAATTTTTTTCGAGAAAGAACTTTGCCCAGTCAGTCCTTTTCGGCCACCGGTGAGTTTTCCCTCCATTTTACTCTTTTTTTTTTTTCAGTCCTCTTGGTCCCCCCTTGGGTTTTCCCTCCTATATATTTCAATAAATAAACACATGCATGAATACTTTTTTTTTTTTTTTTTTTGTTCAGTCCTCTTGGCCCCCCCTTGGGTTTTCCCTCCTATATATTTCAATAAATAAACACATGCATGAATACTTTTTTTTTTTTTTTTTTTCAGTCCTCTTGGTCCCCCCTTGGGTTTTCCCTCCTATATATTTAAATAAATAAACACATGCATGAATACTTTTTTTTTTTTTTTTTTTTTTTCAGTCCTCTTGGTCCCCCTTGGGTTTTCCCTCCTATATATTTCAATAAATAAACACATGCATGAATACTTTTTTTTTTTTTTTTTTTTTTTTTTCAGTCCTCCTGGCCCCCCCTTGGGTTTTCCCTCCCATAGACCTAATCAGAATGTTTGTAAACAAAGGTTGCCAAGGTACTTCCGGGTGGCTAACTGTCATCCTGTCAACAGTTGTTAGTATAGTAGCATAGCATAGTAGTTTATAGTTGTTCTGCCTCTAGGCATTTATTTTGAATGGTCGAATTTGTAAAAATTTCAGTTTCATCCAGACTTTGATTTTGACGTTGTAATTTTGAGCCGTGCAGGAAGTAGGCAGGTAAAATTGTTCAGAATAATGTAGAAACGTCAGGCTGACGGTCATTACACCGGAGAGATTCCTTATTACAGGTCGATTCCCCAGCAGAGGCATCGCTGTATCTTGTTATAACTAAGTTTCATTTCATTGTTTAAAAACGTAGTTATAATGCTAAAAAAGGCAATGTTAAAACGTGGATGCTATTAGGAAATGTTAACAGTTAGCTTAACATGTGCTTTCTTTACTTCATGGAACTAGGTGACTTGGCTAATTGCAAACATTTAGCTTTTGTGTTCTAGTTTACTCTTTCACCCTTTGATCACTTGAATTCATTGTCGTGGATTCAGTACAATTTGAAGAATAAATCTGCAAACAAGAATACAAGACATTCTTCATCTTTATGAATATAAGAGAGTTTAGCTCGCTGTCTAGTTGAAGTTATCACACCTCAACGAGGACAGTACAATAGTAGTTAATTTACGAATCGATTAACGTCATGCCGAAGACGTGTTGTGTTTGGGGTTGTAATACCAGATGTACCAAGGAATGTAAAGAATTAGGTTTAGGCTTTTTTTTCCGTTTTCCCACGGTAAAATCTAAATCGACCCAACAGAAAATCTGGATACAGAGACTAAGACAGGTGGATAACGCTAGCACAGATCCAGCCTTAGTACGTTTACCGGGCGGTCTCGTTGCATCTAACGGTACCAAACTGTGGACAGGCTGGCAACCAACCACTCATGACCGGATTTGCGGAAGACATTTTCTCACAGGTCATTTATAAAACGTTTTTGTTGGGTTGCTGTTGGGTAGCATAATGGTAGCATAACGTTGGGTAGCACATCGTGCAAGCTTGCTAGCGTGAGAATGCTAGTCCCGTTGTTGTAAATAAACAAACCACACACAGTGGCGTGATCTGGCTTGGCTATGATACGGTTACTTAATCTTTTTTATAATGCAGGTCGGCCAAACCCTGCTGATCACACTGATTTTGCCCAATCACAACACCTGGGACCTGAGTTAGCTAACTCCAGTCCAACCACATCTGCTAAGAGAGCACAAACCCTTAAAACTGCTCATCTACAATACAATGACAAAGTTTTCAATACTGTCAATAAGATAGATAGATATGTACTTTATTAATATCTGTATGGAAACATTCTTGTGTCCAGACAGATAGCTGGAAAGCTACAAACAGTCCTGAAAATTGTTCATCGTTAAGTTGGATATTGTAGCGATCTCAGTCACTACGAGTTTGATACAATAAACCATTACAATATGACCGTTACTCGCTAACAAATATCAACAGCAACGACATCGGGAACGTCTCTTTTTTCAGTTCACAAGATCATACTCATAAAACGTGTTGTTATCATATTCACAATTATGAATAAACGTGTTTGTAGCCTGGTTAAATTACATGGAAAATCCTGTTGGTTTGTTAAGGTTTACTATGGGCAGGGGCGACGTTAGCCACCCGGAAGTAAGTTATTTGTTGTTGTGACGTCACGTTGAATTGTCGTATATATTTCAATAAATAAACACATGGATGAATACTTTTTTTTTTTTTTTTTTTCAGTCCTCTTGGTCCCCCCTTGGGTTTTCCCTCCTATATATTTCAATAAATAAACACATGCATGAATACTTTTTTTTTTTTTTTTTTTTTTTTTCAGTCCTCTTGGTCCCCCCTTGGGTTTTTCCCTCCTATATATTTCAATAAATAAACACATGCATGAATACTTTTTTTTTTTTTCAGTCCTCTTGGTCCCCCCTTGGGTTTTCCCTCCTATATATTTCAATAAATAAACACATGCATGAATACTTTTTTTTTTTTTTTTTTTTTCAGTCCTCTTGGTCCCCCCTTGGGTTTTTCCCTCCTATATATTTCAATAAATAAACACATGCATGAATACTTTTTTTTTTTTTTTTTTTCAGTCCTCTTGGTCCCCCCTTGGGTTTTCCCTCCTATATATTTCAATAAATAACCCTCTATACCCCAATATAATTCTAGAACACTGCAGCATATTACTGCGAAAAGCAGAGAATTCCTGTATTTTTTGTTATTCTGTAAACAAACAGTTACAGTTAGAAAACAAAAGAAAAATTACAATTACAAGTTTCTTTTGTTTGAAAGGGCATAAATTGTTTGTTAATATGATATCAAATATGTATTACTGACATCTACAAATATTAAAATACATAGCTTTACATACACCCTAAAGTTCAAATTCATAAGTTTTGAACGGTACTGCAGACCTATTTATTACATTTAATATCATCTTAATGTATTTAATTAGTATTTGTTTTATATTTTGTAAATAAATAAATACATATTAAACTTAATATTTAAATATTAACACTACTAAACCATATAGATAACCAACATTTTTGCTAATTTGGTGGAAAACACCAACCTCTATGCCTCTTCAAATGCATCCTGGTGCAATACATTTGTGGAAGAGGTGAAGGTGTTTGTGGGAATAAACATCCTCATGGGTATCCATCATTTACCCTCTTTATCTTGACTACTGTTCATCTGATCCAGCCTTACAAGTGTCCTATGTGGCAGACACCATGCCACGAAATAGGTATGAGGAGTTATGCAGATACGTACCCTGTTCAAACCCAAGGATAGCAGACCAGGTGACAAGCTTCAGAAAGTGAGACCATTACAGTTTTTTCCAATCATTTTCACACTTGGTTCAATACCATGTACACTTTCTCAAAAAACTTAACACATCCAGCATATCAGTAGACTATGTGAACTAAATGGGATACTTTTCCATTGCTTAGATACAAAATGCAGTCAATGACCACTTCTTCCAAAATTCATGGATACCCGTCTCAGTCAATGTTCACCACCAGCAAAACGCTGTGCAACTACAGCATTTTTTCAGATATTTAGATACTCTGTTCAAAACAGTTAACTTTCAGTTCAAAACCAGACACAATTTAGATCACTGTAGATGGAAAGATGCTGTATTTTCACAGACAAATGAAATTATACACTTGAAATAAGACAGATTTAGTTTTTTACTAATATTCATAAATGTATTTAGTTTCCATCTTTGTTTTGTTCGTTTGCAGCCTTGCTGCTAACTATACTGCAGTACAGCATTTGTGTTGAAATGTACATGTGTGTAAAATATAGATGTAAGTGTCACTGAAGACATTTTCCCACCATTACGGCTGCATATGAAATTCATGGGCCATCAACGAGACAAAGTGACCCAAAAAGGGAACTACAACAAAAATGTATATCCAAAGTGAGTTACAATATAATTTTTCATTGCCCAGGAATTGAACCCAGGTCAGCTACTTGTTAGCCAACAACACTAACCACTGTACCACTTATCACACCTGCCAATCTTGCCACACAAAACTGGTATCTACAAACCAACAGAAAAGTTTGTTCTTACGGTTTTTCCAATAATTTTTACTCGTCTTAATACCATGTACACATTCCCAAAACACTTAACACATCGAGCATACCAGTAGACTATGTGAACCAAACTGTGGATACTTGCCCCTATGCTTATATACAAATGCAGTCAATGACCACTTCTTCTGAAATTCATGGATACCTGTCTCAGTCAAGGTTCACTACCAGCAAAACGCTGTGCAACTACAGCATTTTTTGCCGATGTTTAGATACTCTATTCAAAACAGTTAACTTTCAGTTTAAAACCTAACTTACAGTAATTTAGATTACTGTACATGGAAAGATGCTGTATTTGGACAGACAAATTAAGGTATATGCTTGAATAAGACAAAGTATTCTTATTTTAGCAGAAAGTTTAGTTAGATTATTTTGTTGTTTTGGCTTGCAGACTTCTTACTATCTCTACAGAAGGCAAACATAGATGTAGCTGTTCCTGAAGAGTTGTTTCCACTATTACAGTACTGCTCTATATGTAAGTCATAGGCTATCAGTGAAAGACAGTGATTGAAAAATGCAATTACAGTAAATGTACCCACTCAATAGTGACATCTATTGTGAGAAGCAAACTAACATATGAACACTGTCTTCAGATAGTTAGCTTGGATTGACGTATTTCCAAGATGCAATGCAAAGGAGAATGTTACCGTAAATTTGAAGTTCAAACATGTCAAAGTTTGACAACAAATACAGAGGACAGAATGGATCAGCATTAGGGCTACAGTAGAATTCTAGTGGTATTACAGTACTTTGGTAGACTGTATCTTGTGTTGATGTATGTAAATATTGGAAATACTACAGTAAATACTTAGCATATTTATGCCTTTTTGTTGTCCTGTAGTAAGCCTATATAGTGCAGTAACACGTGCAATTTTAGCATATGCATAATGACACATATTGCAGCATTTTAGAATTGTTTGTTCACTGTAATATAACTATATTTACTGTAGTCCAAAGAAGTTTTTGCCTTTGTGTGTTTTTTCTCCTTTTTGCAATGCAAACCTACAGTAATCTATGCCAATCTAGAGGATACAGCAACATGTTATATATGCAATTGGCAATGCTTCAAGTGTTTAGTGTTTTTTAGGTCATTGTACTCTGAGAGAGAACATTTGCTAAAGTTACGGCATTACTCACTTTTGGGTGAAGTATGAAGTGTTTTGGTGGTTGTAGTGCATTTTGCACCAAAGGTTAACTGATATGCTGAGGTGTGTGTCTGTTAAGCCCACTGTGTGAAGAGTTTTGGAAAAAGTGTACATGGTATTGACACAAGTTTAAAAGTGATCGAAAAAAACTGTAATGTGTGTGCTCCAGGAGAACGTCCTAAAACTTCATCGACCATGGAAAAATCTCTCAGTAGGTGAGGCCATGATTAAAATTGACGGCATGTTACTTTGGAAACAGTATATGCCTACGAAACATGTCAGATGGGGTATTAAGATCTGGTGTCTCTATGACTCCCTGAAAGGATACTGTTTAGCATTCAATGTATAAATAGGCAACAAGGGGTGTGTGGCAGATGATATTTGGTTTGGGATAGAGGGTAGTAATGGATCTTATGTCAGACAACCTATACAAACACCACCACTTGTATGCGGACAACTTTTGTCCTTCAATTCCTTTAGTGAGAAACCTACTCTGTCCTACTGAAGCTTCCCTACGCTCATCAGGCCTCTCGCTGTTCCTCTCCCCCATGTCCTCACTCCTCTCTGCTGCCACAGCACCCTCACTCACTTCTCTACTCTCAGATGAGCTGGAACACCCGACATCCTGACGCATAAAAGAAAAAACTATCCCATTATTGTAAGCCATCACAGTGGAAGCCATTAGTGTTTCCTCCATTTTTCTGTCAATTGTTTTCTGTCACATCATCGGCTCAATATCCCAATGTGAACTACATACGGACTAGCTACTGCACATCTACTATACATTTTATGTAGTATTGATGTCCTATACTATGGTCCTATATGAGCACTGATTTCATTGTGATTGGCTTTCTACAGCTTAAAAACTATACCAGCTTAAAATTTAACATCACAACATATTACTAGCTGGTTGTCGAATAATCTGCTGAATGCCTTTCCAATATGAGGTTTTAAATATATTATAAATGGTTATCTTGCTATTGATTGTCTTTAGCTACTGTTGTTACAATGAGCTTACAGCTCAAAAAAGAATGGAGGTTTGAATAACTAGTAGAGACGAACAAAAAATAATTAGAAGTGAGAATAAAAAAAAGTGACCCATTTTAACAGTTTTCTTTTTTACTATACATGTTATTTATCTAAATCTAAACAGTTTAGTAAGTAATGAGGCTGATGCAGTCACTAGCTAGCTATCAACCAACTCCTGACTGGCTCGAACTCCTCAGACTTACGTTACCTCAGTCAATGTAGATAGCTAGCAAAATAGCTGTAAAACTAGTCATGAAAATTGAGATGACGATCCAAATTTTAAAATACATTTTCTTCTGACAAACAGAAAACACAGCCGATTACCCATGTCGTCGTTATTTGTGCACAAAATAGCTCTCACCCACAGACGCAGGTGCTTGCTTCATAGGTTGCGAAGTCACGAATTGACCGTCATTTCCACAAGTGAGGTAACGTGAAAATTTGCTTATTTGAACGTCCCTCAAAGATCAATAATTAAATGTTACATATCTCGGCAAATAAAAGTGTCATAGGTTTACAATCCATTCAAATTTCATTGATCTAGCTATGTCTTATCAATTTGGAGAACGATGAGGCTGGTGCTAGTTGTAAACCAAGACTTCTCAGTGACCGCCATACGAAGACGTTACTAGAGAGTTAGCTAGTCAGAAAAAAACAGGAGGATACTAATATTACTATTTTTAATACGTTTTTTAATTTTGATTTTTCAAACATGGTCGTCACTGTCATACAAACGTGATGAGTCGTCGTCTTTGGTGCACAAAAATACGGTCTCATCCAGTGAGAACAGATGCAGACGTCTCTGATTGCTAGCCTTTACTGCAAGAGACACTGTAATCCTCAGGCCATCTGTCAGTAGCGAAGTTTAGTTAACAAATACTTCAGAAAAGTCAATGACAGCATACCAAGTTTCCGGTTTCAAAATAAAAGTAAGATGTTCATGTATCCACTAGCGGAGTATTATTTCATGAATTAATGTTGTAGTATAAAAACTGTGTCTTTAAAAGTTACGGCCGGCCGCGGCCGCTATGGGGAAATTCTAACATGCCGTCGGCGGCCGCTATGGGGATTAGAGGGATAAACACATGCATGAATACTTTTTTTTTTTTTTTTTTTCAGTCCTCTTGGTCCCCCCTTGGGTTTTCCCTCCTATATATTTCAATAAATAAACACATGCATGAATACTTTTTTTTTTTTTTTTTTTTTCAGTCCTCTTGGCCCCCCCTTGGGTTTTCCCTCCTATATATTTCAATAAATAAACATATGCATGAATACTTTTTTTTTTTTTTTTTTTTCAGTCCTCTTGGTCCCCCCTTGGGTTTTCCCTCCTATATATTTCAATAAATAAACACATGCATGAATACTTTTTTTTTTTTTTTTTTTTTTTTCAGTCCTCTTGGTCCCCCCTTGGGTTTTCCCTCCTATATATTTCAATAAATAAACACATGCATGGGGAAATTCTAACATGCCGTCGGCGGCCGCTATGGGGATTAGAGGGATAAACACATGCATGAATACTTTTTTTTTTTTTTTTTTTCAGTCCTCTTGGTCCCCCTTGGGTTTTCCCCTCCTATATATTTCAATAAATAAACACATGCATGAATACTTTTTTTTTTTTTTTTTTTTTTTCAGTCCTCTTGGCCCCCCTTGGGTTTTCCCTCCTATATATTTCAATAAATAAACACATGCATGAATACTTTTTTTTTTTTTTTTTTTTTCAGTCCTCTTGGTCCCCCTTGGGTTTTCCCTCCTATATATTTCAATAAATAAACACATGCATGAATACTTTTTTTTTTTTTTTTTTTTTTTCAGTCCTCTTGGTCCCCCTTGGGTTTTCCCTCCTATATATTTCAATAAAAAAACACATGCATGAATACTTTTTTTTTTTTTTTTTTTTTTTTTTTTTTCAGTCCTCTTGGTCCCCCCTTGGGTTTTCCCTCCTATATATTTCAATAAATAAACACATGCATGAATACTTTTTTTTTTTTTTTTTTTTTCAGTCCTCTTGGTCCCCCCTTGGGTTTTCCCTCCTATATATTTCAATAAATAAACACATGCATGAATACTTTTTTTTTTTTTTTTTTTTTCAGTCCTCTGGTCCCCCCTTGGGTTTTCCCTCCTATATATTTCAATAAATAAACACATGCATGAATACTTTTTTTTTTTTTTCAGTCCTCTTGGTCCCCCCTTGGGTTTTCCCTCCTATATATTTCAATAAATAAACACATGCATGAATACTTTTTTTTTTTTTTTTTTTCAGTCCTCTTGGTCCCCCCTTGGGTTTTCCCTCCTATATATTTCAATAAATAAACACATGCATGAATACTTTTTTTTTTTTTTTTTTTTTTTTTCAGTCCTCTTGGTCCCCCCTTGGGTTTTCCCCCTTGGGTTTTTCCCTCCTATATATTTCAATAAATAAACACATGCATGAATACTTTTTTTTTTTTTCAGTCCTCTTGGTCCCCCCTTGGGTTTTCCCCCTTGGGTTTTCCCTCCTATATATTTCAATAAATAAACACATGCATGAATACTTTTTTTTTTTTTTTTTTTTTTTCAGTCCTCTTGGTCCCCCCTTGGGTTTTCCCCCTTGGGTTTTTCCCTCCTATATATTTCAATAAATAAACACATGCATGAATACTTTTTTTTTTTTTTTTTTTTTTTTTTTCAGTCCTCTTGGTCCCCCTTGGGTTTTCCCTCCTATATATTTCAATAAATAAACACATGCATGAATACTTTTTTTTTTTTTTTTTTTCTGTGTCCAGTCTGCAGTCCTCTTGGTCCCCCTTGGGTTTTCCCTCCTATATATTTCAATAAATAAACACATGCATGAATACTTTTTTTTTTTTTTTTTTTCTCTGTCCAGTCTGCAGTCCTCTTGGTCCCCCCTTGGGTTTTCCCTCCTATATATTTCAATAAATAGACACATGCATGAATACTTTTTTTTTTTTTTTTTTTTTT
>NW_024880616.1:0-18271 GCF_900700415.2 Clupea harengus
CTGCGTCAACTTCCCAGAGGTCTTCTCCACCTACAGCTGGAGCTGGAGTGGCAGGAAGAACATGGTGGAGATCTGGGAGCTGGGGAAGAACAAGGGGGCAGCTGCACCCCCATCCTTCCCTGCCTCCTCTGCTCTGCCCAAATCAACATGACCTATCAGACTCAACTTACAATCTCCCTGGAGGCCAAGCCAAATATCCCCCACAACACACACACACACACACATGTTGACATCATCAAAGATGTCCAGAATAAAGACAAAACCATTGGGGAAATGAAAATGACATGGCTTCTACATTTTGTGTTTTCACTCTCACACATCCTCACGCACACTCTCACACATCCTCACACACACTCTTAATGTGCACTGTAATGCCATTTTCAAATGGTGGATTATATATTCTGAGCAACTTCTTGTTATTTTTGCGTCCTCCTCTAAAGTTTCAAATTAAAGTGCTAGTTATGCCGCCTAATCATGATGTTTTTATTGCTATCTTGTTTTTAAGCAGAGACTGCAGTGGTCCAGCTTGGAGATCTGTGGGAAAAGGAAGTTGAATAAATACCATTGTCAAATCCAATTGCTCTTCGCTAAATGCTTGCCATTCCAGTTGGGTTATGGAATTCATAAGTGTTAGTGTCTTTGTTCAGTATTTCTCAGGACACAGATTTCAGACTACCCTGCTGACAGCCAAGAACCATGAGCCCTGTGGTAAGGAAATGCACATATAGACATATGGGTGGTGGGAAGGCTGCTGCTGTCAACAACATGACCATGCATCTTCAGAGCAGTTTTGAGTGTCTTCAGATCAGCTCATCCTTCCTATGCTCTCCTTTCAGTTAGATGTTTCTATTTTCTATTTCCTACAAGCTGATTCATCACACTACGTCAAGGTGCATTTAGTAAGTGTGATGTTGTCCAGCATTTCATGCCAGAATTTGGAACTTCTAACCAACTACTGTCTTCTATTATTTCCAGTTTGCAGGAGTCTACCTGTTTGCACGCGGCAAAACAGCTCATTTTTTATCAGAGTGGGGGTATGGTCTATTCATAAATAGTCTCTATAGAAAATCTATATTCAAACAATCCAATCTAACAGCAGACAGGTACGACTTAAGTACTGTTCAAGGACACACTGAGACCATAGTTACCTGATCAGGCTAAATGCTAAGATTTTATTTTAAATTTGACCTCCAGAGGGCAGCATATTTAACCATGATGCAGCTACTTGTACAAGTACAAGCATTTCCAGACAAATTGAAGTAAGCCGTTTCAGATCTATAGAACCATTGCATTTTAGTTTCAATATGTACCCCAGCACCAAGCCAACTGAAAGACCAAAGTCCACCAAACCATCTGTGATGCCTTGTTTCCTGCATTTGACCCAGGCACAACCACTGGTGGGGCTCTAGCAACTGCTAAGCTTTCAGTTGCAGCTCACAACCATCTTTAGCAAACAGGCCAACCTGTTATTCACATGCTGTTCAATTCTTTCAAAGCTGTAAACCAACTAAAATACCCTTTTTGAGGGCAAAGTGTTGTGAATCCTGCGTTACAGAGATTTATAATCATTAGAGAGAAATTATAACCATTTATAACACATGAACAGAAGCAGAAAATTAAGACGGAAAAGCCATTGATAGATCTCAGACCACAGAGTTAACGTCTATGTCCATTTATTTTTTTATTTACTTACTAGAGGGTTTGGAGTTTGGTCTTGTTATACACTAAGCTACTCACAGGAGCACTCAAATCAAAATCCCACTTTTTGTCAAATTCAGCAAATTGTTCCTCACAGTCCTGTCCGTTCAATGTGTGCATACGCAGTACAGGGGGGTATTTCAAGTGGGCTTCGTGGTTTAGTGACAAACTTGGGTAATTAGCTCAGAGTAAGTGGTAAACCTCCTGATTGAAGAGCACTATGGTTTCATTCTCCTCGCAAAACCAAACCATAGGGCTATTCAGTTGGGGTTAACCACCTACTCCGAGTTAACTTACTCAGGCTTGTCACTAAACCACACATTTGGAATACCCCCTGACTCTGGGAATGGGAAACAAACATAGTGGTTAGGACCAAGCAATAAATAATTCCAGCCAATCAACATGTTGCTCCAGGAGCATGGAAGGGAGGGGTGTAATTTGATTGATATTTGAACTCAACAGCCAAAAACCTTTCACCAGAATCACAGACTGCTTCTTTAATGAAGATAATGCACCTGAGGGCTGTACTATGAAACGAGGTTACTGCGGCTTATCCAGGCAACATCAAGGCGTAACTTCCCGACTACTATCAAATGAGGGTCAACAGTGTATACAGCAATGCCTTTGTTAGGTCCCTTTTTCATTTGCAGTATTTTCTTCTGTCAGTCCAGCTCCAGCATACATCTATAGAGGGCATGAGGGGCTGGAACAGCTCAATAGAATATAAGACAGACATGTGAACTACCGTTTTTTTAATTGGGCAATCAAAACCATTGGTATGATAAATAAATATATAAAGGGTGGACATTAAACTGCCACCAGGGTCAGATCTGACTGCCCCCTCCATCTCAGGCCTTCTTGTGTTTGCAATGGTTAAGTCCTGTGCCTGTGGAAAGGTGGCAGGAGGTGGCCCTCCTCCAGATATCACAAGCGCAGCCTTTTTTTCTGCTTCCTCTGAACACACGAATAAGCTAAGTGTAGGCTATACAACTCATCTGTACTCAGCATTCAGCACTAAGCATGAGAATACGTCATTTGATATAGAATATTCTATTTAACCCTGGACTTTAACTGGGGTTGCAGCTGAAAAGATTGTTAGAATGAAGTTGTCCTTGCACAATAGCACTAAAGGTGACCCTACAGCCTAGGGAGTAGACCTTAATTCATTAACAGTGAGTAACGGGTACATTTCAATAGGTCTACTGTAGCCCATGTGTAGGCTATAATTAAGTAATTGTAATTGTTTTCACATATTTAGCTAGACTAAAGTACGTGTCCTTACATCTCAATCATAAATATGCAGAACGTAGGACAAAATAGGGTTGAGAACATAGCCTAGCCTACGATAAAAAAAACTGTATCATCTTACGAATTTAACAGCAATACACTACCAGCCTCCCTGGCCTTTTTGGCCCCCATGGTGTTATGGTTTATTTAAACTCTTTATAGCCACGAATGATCATACTAAGTGCATTCCTTCATTGTGCACCAACCAATTGGTCATAAACCCAGCCTGCATTGGTGAATAAGCCTTTTTTTTATGCAAACATGCACAAACTCCAGTCACCGAGTCAACAAACATTAACCAACATCTTAATCACCATTGTAGTACCATTTAACACTAACTTAGGCAATCATGGTTCGTCAACCCTGAGTAAACTTGATAACCCCCAAGTTAAACTGGAGGTTAAACTCCTTTCATAGTACAGCCCTTGTATACATGCAACAAGACATGAGAAGTACAATTAGAGAAGTATCAAAATTAGTGAATCAGAGAAGTATATACTTTGGCCTTTAAGTAACTGGCAGTACAATTCAAGGAGCAACTTTCCTATTGGGAGGGACATCCGACAGAAAGTTCTTCAATCAAATTACACCTACTTCTGTCATTATAGACTAAATCTGTCATTGCAGAATTACTGGGCTTTTAAGCTGTCAAACCTACCCTATTTATAATCAAGACGACTTAACCCTTCATTCCAGTCAAAGGTTGAGGATAAGGGGACTTTAAGCCATTAGGGTGGCCACTAGGACTGTCAGAGGAGTGGTGCATGTAGGGCATGACATGTGAAAGGGGAGGGTAGACAGCTTGCTGTGGACCATATTTTGCAGATGCAGTAGTTGTGGGTGTACTTGTAGGTGGTGTCCAGTGCTTTGTTCTTTGAATGAATGGGAAACTCCGCAAATGGATATGGAAGGTGGGCTACTGGATAGGGAGGAGACTGAAGGGGCAGGAATCCAGGTGGGTTTGGTTGTGGCTGTTCACCTTTAGCTAGGGAAGTAACTGGAGACTTGTCAGGTTTACCTGGATAAAGGGGAGAAGGGGAGAAAAATGGGAAGGGTAGTGGTTTGGAGGATGGGTATGCAGGTTGCTTCTGTTTCTGAGGTGCATCTTTTGTTGTGATAGATGCTGCTGTACTGTAGAGGTGGAGAGTGGAGGAGTTGAGGCAGACTGCAGATGTTGGAGATATAGCAGGGTAGAAATACAGACACTGTGGAAAGGGCAGTGAGTAGGGTAGTGGTGGGAGGACTGAGTGTGCCCAGTGCTTTACATTATAGCTGGTGGTTGGAAGGGCTGTTGTGGTGGTCAGGCCAGTAGCTGCAGAAACAACTGGATTAGCAAGGTGATGGTAATAAGGATGTGACCGTGGATAAGAAGACTGTTGGAAGGGCCCATATATAGTCTGGTGAGATGCAGTTGTGGCTTTTGTAGTAGTGGCACCTTCAGGGGTAAAAGGCAATGTTGACACTTTGGTGGCAGATACAACATTGAGAGCATCAAAGAGACCATAAGGATAAATATATGGATACGGGTAAGGAGGAAGTTTCAGGGGCTGATTGACAGGGGATAAAGATTGTTGTTGTTGTTGTTGTGGTGAGGTGGCTACTGTGGTTGAGGTGGTTTTCAGGGCAGCAGGTGAGTCTTTATCAGGAACGTGATCTGCGTGGGTAGAAGCCAGGGCTCTCTAGGTGGCTGGGGGCAGGGCAGGCAACAGGTAATTCCCCATCTGCTGACCTGAAGGAGAGCAAAAGCTCTTCACACTAAATAAGAGGATTCAGATCATGAATCAGCAGTTGCTTATTCAAACTCAGAGATACAGGAGAGCACACGCAATTTAGCCATTTCTGTAAAGGAAGAAAAAAGAAAAACAAACTACTTACCCTTAACCCTAATGGACCAATAAACCGTCAAAGGCACTTGGTGTTAACTACATTCAAGTTGCACCTGTACCACAACGCATCCGATGTGTGTGTCTCGGGGCTGTCATTGTCTAATGTCTACATAAATCAACTGTATAAGGCATGAAATTATATAAAAAAGACACTCATTACATTCAAATTCTTTATTCATCTAATATCTATCATACAGTACAAAACGTTACATTTCCAAAAAGACAAATTGGCTATTTAAATAGCATAGCAGTAAATGGCATCAGCATTTTGCAACTTAGCCACATCAATAAGAATCCTGGGCGATCAAATCCCCTGTAGCACAATTTCCTAATCAGAATGCCCTCTCTCTTTGTGTAGCTACTGGTTTGTCAAATATTTGGATTTTGGATTTGGATTGTTAATAGGCCCAGGTGGCCATCTGTTGGAGAAATTATGTTACAGCAGGTTTGACATGGAAAAACTAAATGAAAAAATCTATTTTCCCTCCAAACACTAAGGTCCTTTCACACCTCCAGGGAAATATAGTTAGATTTTTTTAAAGCAGTATGAATTCTCTACACATACCATTCATGTTTGATTAAATGTAAGTCTAAGTCTGATGTGATTGCTACTATTTTGGACTTTTTGAAAAACTCCACCCTGATTCTGTTGACCTGTTTTCAGGATAAGATTATAGTGTAAGGCCATGTGCAACGGTTTACAGCAGGGACAGTGCTGTAAACTCCATTCCTAGACACCTTCAGACACATGCTAGCACCCATAGGTTTTAGCCTCCTTGCTAGCGCGCCCGCTTCCTATGTCTGAAGTTGCCAGATCAAGTCCAGTGAGGGACTGTGCTTATCTACACATCTTAGAGTACATGTGCGTACAATAAAGTTGGCAACCTAATAAAGTGCTTTCATGTACAAATAGCAAAAAAGTAAGAAAGAAACATGCAGACAGATACAACAACACTCCACACAACGCAAACACTATGCTGTTATTGTTTTTTTAAATCATGCAATACATTTTAAAATGTCATCTCATTGCTGATCATTCAGCGTACAAAACAATAACAACAGCTCAGAATCATTGGACCGGGGGATGAGAGAGCGCTGGGTGGCCTCATTCTGACAGCTGCGCTGGAATCCAATCAGTGGGAAAGTCACAGGCAGTTTGAAATCCTCAGTGGAAACACATCAAGGGGTCTATAGGTCAGTGATGTCGTCTGTACTACCCGTGCTGCCCCAGTCGTCTGATTCCTCTAAGTGCAGGTTGAGGTCTTTTGTAGATAGAGGAGACTGACCTTCTGACCCCAATGGTTGGGAGTGGTGCAGCGAGCCCCTAAAGCATTGAGGCCGCACAGGACTGGAGGCAGCATCCAGAGCCCACCTGTAGGCGATATGTGTGGGTGTCGAAGGGGCAGTGGCACTGCCTGTTTGCGGACAGTATGGCTCCAGGCCTTGAGTCCAAGATGGAGGAGGTGGTGTGAAGAGGCAGCCCTGACCTGGGATGTCATCGAAGTGGAGTGCATTGTCAATGCTGCGAGTAAGACTGATGGGTGATGGGGGACACAAGTCAAACTCAATGAGAGACAAGATGCAATCCCTTTCACTCCAGTCGAGTCCATGTGACCACAGAGGTGTGGGGTAGGAGTCACACATGGTGCTGTTCGTGGTGCTGTCTGAATTACTGTCCTTTCGACCCTGTAGTGTTGTGACATCGTCATAGTTACGACTCACGGAGGTGCCAACATCTGCGTTGGCACGTTGGTGGGCTGCCCAGTTGTTGGGTATAAGCTCTGCCCAGTGTCTGTCTGGCATTCTCCAGGGCCCCATGGGCAAGTTCTCCAGCATCCTGTCCCAACAAGATCCCAGCCTCCCCCTCTGTGTTGCCTCTGGCCTCCCCTCTCCTCTGCGATTGCTGCCCCTGGGTCTCCAGAAAACCCACGACGCCAGCAGGAGCAGGGAGTAGCTCCACGTCAGTTCCAACAGTCGTGCGGAGAACTGACCCAACCACCAGCCCCAGCCGAAGCGCCTCCAGTCCCCGAGCAGGCCGTAAATCCAGAGGACTCCGTGGATCTGAAGAGCATAGCTTAGCGCTCCCAAGACGGTACACAAAGACAACACTCGCCGTGCCCGATCTTCAACGCGCTTGGCTGCTGGCCACTGCGGAACAGGCGTCCTGACTGACTGACGAGGGCTCAGAGTTTGGAAGAGGAGACCCAAGCAGAGAGGCAAGCCCCAGCAAACTGAAAAGGTCTGTAGCATTAGGGGTAGAACAGGAGACAGGGCCTGGGAGAGGATATCAGCCCCAAAGAGAAGAGAACAGTGTAGGGCCACTAGTCCTCCAGTCACAAGGGGGCGCTGCAGAGCAGGGGGCAGGAGATTCAGCCTCTGCCCGCGCAAAACAATCATCGCCAGTACCACCTGTGCCCACAACAGAAGCGGAAGTGGCAAGTTGTACAGGGCAGAGAGAGCAGGCCGTGGCAGAAGGTGCCGCGTACCATACGGGTCAATCAGGAAATGAGCACACCTCAATACCCCCGCTAGCAGCAGCAAAATATTCGCCATGGGTAGGGCAATACTGTAAGGACGAAGCAGACCAACTGCACTTGTCAGCCCCCAGAGGGCGCCACCAACCAACAACAGGAACAGGGCAGCACAGCCGAACACGTGCAGCTCCCAGGCAAAGGCCAGAGTACGGCTGAGGTCTTCCCACTGAAGGGTGGTGCCATTAGGCCCAGATGGTGCCACACACACCCCCAAACCCAGCAGACAAGGGCGTGAATAATCAGAGAACCCTGGCCGTGTTATTGGTCCTAGAAAACCACCAATCCTCACCAAGGCACTTTGTTGTGGCTCGTCTCTCTCTGAAATAGAGATAGAAGGAACAGGACAGAAACAGGACAGAAAAAAAAGTTAAAATTACCAATCCAAAGAAAGAATTCATGAAATTCACGTAATGTCAGAACATACGGCATTTGACATACTTGATGTCTCGGATAGCACATCTGGCACCATCTTTGTAAGGTTTGCATTTTCTTGACCTGTACAAAATAAACAAAAGACTTAAAGCAGGCAGAATGGAGATCTTGTTATATATTAAGTATTGAACATATAGCTTATATTGTATGCGTTTATGTGCAATAACCATAACTGAACCTGATACCTGTTTGATGTGATTGGATATTTTGTGTAACCATGTGTGTGCCGTTATTCTGTAGGTGCGGTAAGTGAGGGTTTGTAGTGATGCTTGAATCAGCTCGAGTGAGCTGGGAGCTGGGCAGCTGATCAGCAGAGACAGTGGCACCATCTGGTGTAATGTCCTCAGAATGCCCTTGCACTATACCCGTGTCTTTCCCCTGAGCAATATTTGATTCCATGCTGTCGTCACTGCCTTTCCCATTTAGGGTTGGAATGTCTGGAAGTGTCTGGGTCGTTGTGAAATGCAGATTTGCTTCTTTTTGGAAAGTATTAATGGCCTCTATCATACTCTGCCAATCACTGCTAGCAGACTTAACTGGTGAGAATGTAGAAGTAGTGGTTGGGATACTCCGTGTTGATGTGCCTTGTTTAGGACCGGTGGAGCTAACACCCTGTGGTGTTTGCATCTCAGTAATGTCAGGAGGCCAGCCATCCATTGACTGAATCTGCCGCTGCGTCAAGGGAGGTGCAGAGTGGTACCGTGTATCTTCCCCGTCTCTTTTTTCATCCAGCTCCTGTGCAATCATGTTTTCTCCCAGAAGGCTGACCGAGGGGGCCATCCCTTGTTTCAACTCATTATGTCCCTCTTGAATTCCACTTCCATCTCCAGAATTTTTCTTAATTTGTGTTAAGGACATTAATGAGCTCTCCAAAGTCTGAGAGATTCGGTGACTGATATTATGCTCAGTCCCTGCAGAGGTCACAGAGGTCACAGAGGAGGAGGGAGGTCTGTCATCTTCATTATTAGTCCCTCCAGAGCCCGCCTTCGGCAGAGGGGAAGTCACCGACTCAGAGATGCTTGGTTTTGGTGAGTTCATAGTGGAACTGCCGGTTGAGCCACGCAGCAGCAGGAGGAGGAGTGTCATGGCAAGAGAAAAAATCCAATGCATGTTCCACAGCATTTTCAGTAGTCAGTTGAATCATAAAAGCTGCAAAATATAACGATTTTCTTAGAATGCAGACATTATGATATGAATATGATAAATGGAGAGCCTTTCTGAATACACAATAAAAATGAATGTAAGCACCACGGCCTGCCAGTGAAATTTTACAGAGCTCCATTTTCCACTTTAAGAGTTACAGTCAAGAGGTCTGTATACAGGACTTTTTTCTGAGATTAGATTAAGATAATTTGGCTTATCAGGCTTATCGAGTGGCAGCAGTGTGTAATGTTTAGACAGCTTTGCACTGATTGTTAATCTCGATGTGACCAAGTCCTGACTAGTAGCCGTACTCTGAGTAACACATGTTTACCAATCACGCTTATGTACATGGAGCAGAAATATAAGAGGTCCACCTAAGAGGACCACGTTTATTTGAACACAGTGAGTTCTAAATACTTCCTTCAACTGAGTTGCCCTGACAGAATTGATCAACTGTTTCAGCAGTAGACCAAATAATCAATACATACAAATACAAGCTCACAGCAAAATGGGCTGTTGTCAAAAGTCATAGTAAAAAAAAGGAAATGAGAAATATATGAAAAAGCTTGACATTACTCTCGTCTCGAGCTAAATACTGTTTACATTCTCTACTCAGATAAATAAGCTACAAAACTGTGTTCCACCCACCTGCTGTTATTCAAACCAGCCTTCAAAATGAGTCAGTGGTTTAATTAATGTGGTGGAAATCCTACACCACAGATGATTAGATCCTCAGAATGTCCACCTCACTCTTTCGACTTACATGATGTGTCATAGATCCCCAGCTGGCAGCACCTCCTAGAAATTAAGCAGTCCTTAACCTTCCAAACGATCTTTTAACCGATCCAGAAAATGTCATGTTCCACTGAGGATATCCGAATGGTGAACTGAATTTCATCTGGTCTGTGACATTGTAGTCTCTTCTTCCTAATGAGAGCATATGCACCTGGGCTGAACGTTCAGCTTTCTCTCCCTCTGTCACTACACAGCTGGGGTAATCTCCTCAGTCTAAAGGATTTCTGTAAGATCATTAAGAGGCAAGTAGTGCATATGGAGGTTAGAAAACACACACATGTACACATACACATGTCTCTTTCAGTCTGTATATTTTTGTTTATCACATTAAGCATTGGAATTGTTTTGAACTTAGTGAACATGTTATTTATATGTGTAAGCCTAAAATGGATTACAGCATTGCTATACAGTCCCTGCCTCCACCCTCAGGTCCTAGGCACAAACAGCTTAATCTTCTGTGTGACAGTGGTTACCTCAACTATGACTGCGGGAAAAGGGATTTAAATAGACTGTCACACTGACACAGACATCAGTACCATCTAACACACTCAGGCATAGGTACAGACTTAAAACCCTCATTGCTTTAATGATTAAGTTTGAGTCGTAGCCTAAAGAAACATGATGAGGCCTATAGAATCACACAGCAATATCCTGTACCACATTGTGGCCAATTTGAGTGTGATGTTTGGTTTGAGAGAAATAGGAATATGATTTTGCATGCGTTTTATCGTAGAATTCCCCGTTTTCAGTGATCTTAATTCAAAGTGGGTCAGAGTAGGGTTAAGGGGGGAGACCGTGGGAATTAACTCTTTCATTTCTTCTGAAGATGATACATGAGTGCGTACTGCGGATCTAGTCTGGTCTACCTTAAGAGCGCGGCCTGGCAGCATGTTGTAGGGTGAACAGGGGGAGGCCCTCGCAAGCACATGCCTAGCTCTTTAAGGCGGACTGAAGCAAATAAAGTGCCGTTAAAGGCATATACACCCGATACGCTAACACAGTGCCTCTTGCAATCTGACAGATCAGTAGCTTCTTTCACTGAATGAATGCTAATTTTAATACATTTATCGGCCAGACACCAGGATTTCAGTGACAAGTGAGACGTTTGAATTCTGCAGTTTATATGGGGGAAAAACAAGGATCCTAAGTAAAATTCGACAAGAAACAATCTTCTTTTTAAAAGAAGAGCAAAGAAACATTTACTGTGTTGATGCTAGGCCATTATTTCCCTAATTCCCTAACGTCCATGAGTAGTAATAGCCTGTTGTTCTTCATGACATAATATAGCCTATTCTGCGAAGCTGTTTGTCTATGTTCGGTCAGAAACTTTTTATATTCCTTAGACTAGACCTTCAAGACTAGACTAAAATACGTATACAACTGTGGTGATGTACCACAGAATCTGTGCGGAGGAATGAGCCTTTGAAAATATATTGGTAAAGGCTCTGTTTAGTAGGCAACCCTAACCAAATAGTCGCGTTAACATGGGGGGCACAGACAATTGAATGTAAATTATTAGGATATTAGAGTTCAACGCTACATGAAAAAAAAAACACTGGCAGTAGCCTAAATGTGTGCCACATTTGAGTTCATGAAATGCTGTTCAGGTAAGGCTCACCGTTTGCACGTTACAGGCAAAATTATATTCACACAAGTAGCCAGAAACCCTAGTGTTAACTCGGGTCACACAGGCCTAGAAATATCAAATAGTCTATCCTGTAAATTTTCAGTGTAAAATGTAGAACCTGTATACATTTGTGTATTTGTATACAAATTATACCTAATTCTTCACAAGGGAAACATATTATTCGTCTTCGTGTTTACTTTTTTGTTATTGGAGCGGGACTCGGGTACACGCAATGCACGTTCCCGGTGTGATGAAATGTGTCGATGTATGGTCCTCGTGCACGAACTAGGAAATGTGTTTATGGAAGACGCGTAGCCGGAAGGGGGAGCTCTGATTCCGTCTTCAGTCTTCTCTGAAACGGCCTTCGGTTATCAGGACAGTCCGGGGACGTGTGCTGTGACAGAGGGCCTACTTCCGTCTGCATTCAACTGTTTAGCTAGTTATATACAATAAATCAGTATTTCTTTCAATACCGCATCAATCCGTGCAATCCAATATTAGCTCACTAAACACGGTAAGATACTTCTCTTGCTCATTCTTATGCAGCTAGCGATAGTGTTCTATTATTTTTATGGCAGCGCAGATATCTAAACTGCGGACAAATAAGCCCACGTCATGTCATTTCGGTATTGTTTTTCGCTTCAGTAAATTGGACGATATAAAATAATCGTGCAACGTTACAGATACCACAAGCTCATTCCAAATCGTGATGACATGTGGACAGCAATGAATAAGTTGGAGTTTCGTGGGGTTTTTATTTTTGAACGGAGTGTTTTGGCGGAACGGGCGGTTTTGGTTTTATTTAAGGTAGCATGGGGAGATGCATCTTTAGCCAGCATTAGCTATCAGTTTGTTGCTTGGTATTCCTGGTCTTTAATATCGCCACACAGTCTTTGAAATACTGTGTAATGTGTGTTTTCTTAAGAATGTATTCATAAGGAAGAGTAATTATTAAATTAGCCAATATGTTTGCTTTACGTTGAATCATGCTAGCAAACTAGCTAGTTGGTATAACATAATTACATGATGCGGTAACGTTAATGGTTAGCTTTGGTGCTAATATTAGCTAGCTAAAGTTAGCAGACTGGTTCATTTGATACCAACTTGTTAGCTAACGTGAGCTAGCCATCCAGAGAACATGCAAACAGACCAGAGTAAACTGTCTTAACTATGTGATTGTCAGAACTGGCATCTTCGACTAGACCTGTTTCAGATTTTAATATAGTGTCTCTGAAGGTACGCAAGTGTAATGTGAAGATGTGTGTTAGCCAGATCAACTGTGTCAAAGGGGAGCAGCTGGGTTGCCTTCCCCAGCATTTTGCACAGCTGCCCAGCGCTGAGTTACTGTGCAATGCAAACAGCCCCACCCTCTCAGGTATTGGTGTATGAATTCTGCTGGCCTATTCAGACATACAAGTGAACGCAGCTTAATTACGTTTATTGGTAAAGTGTGGAATTTTATAATTAGCCTTTGTGTTATTATTGGTAGTGTGTGAACTACCACGTATGTTGCATTTAGGAAAATGCACTTGCGCCTAAGCAGTATTTGACAAAGAAGTCTTAACAGTTGGCAATATTGTATGGTTTGTGGTGGAGGATTTGTTGAAAAACACTTGTGTGACTTGGCATACTTTATGATAAACGTTACCAATGCATGTCAGAATAGTTTATACACATTCTCGTTATATATTAATCCCATGCTTGTTAGTTTTTACGTTGAAAGAATAATTACAACGAATGTAAAGAATCAGTTTTATCCTGTTTAATATTGCCTGTCATGTCAGACAATGGCATTCCATTTTCACTTTTTTTATTTGCTTAAACGTGCGGAAGAGGATGTTAATGATTCTTACAAACCACTTTAGTCCTTCCCAGCCTTTAGTATGTGTTACAGCCAATGCACAGACCAATTGGCAGGAAGGGATGCCCGTCTTTTTGGAAAGTTACAGAGTGGTTTATGGCTACAGATGAAATAATAGTTGCTGATTAGAAAGCCCACGAAAGTCTTGGAAATTATTTTGTTTTCTGAGAGCATCTATCTATTTTTTTTTTCTAAGATTGCTATTGTATTGCGGACCGCTGCTTTGAGATATGAACCCGTGTCCTCAAGATATGAAGTAAATAACTGATACTGTGGTTAAAGGCTAGCCAATAACAACTAACCCTTGCACTCTCCCGTCATGTACACTACTAAAGCTAGAGTACGTGCATACAATTTACAAATGGGATGATATCTGTAATGGACAAGAGTGTCAGAAAACCGTGGGCATCCAACCATACCATCAGAATTAAGTAATTACTGTAAGATTTTTTTGCCTTTGACTTTTTTAAAGATTTTAAGAAATTTTCCAAGTGAATGTACAAGCGACTTCTTTATTTCCTATTGATGCCCCATGTGTACTGATTGTCATACTGTGCAAGTGATAAGTCACAGCGTTCGCTTGTGATTGTGCCACAGGCTCCAGTGGACGCCATGAGCGAGCCGATGGAGGGCGGCACGGTCTCCTTTGATGAGTATGTGAGGCAGAAGGCCCGCACTGTGCCACAGCATCGTATGAAGGAGTTTCTGGAATCACTGGCCGCTAAAGGCCCCGAGGTGCTGCAGGAGTTCAGCCAGCAGAGTGGCGCCGCGACCACCACCACCACCACCATGGTCTACAGCAGGGGGCAACTGCATCTACACAGACAGCACAGAGGTGGCAGGGTCCCTGCTGGAGCTCGCCTGTCCAGTAAGGGTCTTTTTCAGTATTAGCCAGTAAATGGTATTAGAAATTGAGTTTTAGGGGGGAAACTAATGGAAATGCACACACATAGGACAATGGTATGAAGCCTAAAAGTAGTGAGTGTAAAAGTGTTAAAGGTGTTGCTGAATAACTGAATGTGATTTTAACCCTGCTGTGTCCGAGCAGGTGCAGGTTACATCTGCCCAGATCACGCCACAAGCTGGGTGCAGCTGTGCATCAGGGCCTCTGAGCAGCAGATCCAGGTGCAGGTCAGTAGCTAAACCACCCCACAGAATACCTTTGATAAAACAAAACAAAACAAAATGAATATCACAAGCTTAAAGCTCTTCTTTTCTGTCATGACCCTGCTAACTACGTGCAGATACAATACAGTTGTTTTGTTTTCCTCAAACTCTTAGCCACCCATCAAGCCATACAAATGTCCCCATGTCATTCTACATGGCAGGTGCAAATCCAGGGGGATCAGGGTCAAGACAGTGGGTCAGGTGCTACAGGTTTTCATCCCCTTCTCACCAGCAGCTGCAAGGCATCACTACCGCTGCACAGCTGGTTGCAGCAGGGGAACTCACGGAAGAACAGCATCAACAGGTACATTCAGTGTTCAGACATATACTCACATAACTCAGTCACACACACACACACACACACACACACACACACATATATATAGACACCTATACATTTCCCTATGTATACCTTAATGCTTTGCATGTGTGTCTACTATATTAGCTCACACACCCTCTCACTTAATCTATGGTGTGTGTGTTCTACTCAGATCCAGGCGCAGCTGGTGGCGGCGGTGGCCGGAGGGCAGCAGATCCAAATCCAGACAGTTGAGGCCCTGTCTCCCATGCAACAGGGCCAGCACCAAGGCACTGATCGCCGGCCTGGAGCCTCCAGCCCCGTTGCCGTGCTGCAGCCGGCCAAGAAGCGCAAGGTGGACATGCCCATGACCACCGTGTCGTACTCACTGCCGCAGGGCCAGCAGCTGGCCACCGTGCTGGCCATTCCACAGGGCCAGGGCCAACAGAGCTACGTGTCCCTGCGGCCGGACCTGCTGACGGTGGACAGCACGCATCTGTACAGTGCCACCGGCACCCTCACGGGCCCCTCGGGCAGACCTGGACCATCCCCGTCTACTCGGCGCCCCAGCCACAGGGCGTGGCCCACATCGCCATCCCCGCAGGAGGCCGTACAACGCTGCAATGCAGCTGCAGTCGTTCCCATTGCCACGGGCCTTCGCTCGACGACAAGGACAAGGTCAAATGAGACTATCAGCGGGGTGTGCAGTCTCAGGGGTCGGGGCTGGGCACGCAGGAGGAGTGGTGCAGATGTTCCCTGGCGCCAGTTTCATCGAACGGCAACATCCACATCTGTGGCCGTGCAGAATTGGGCGGGGCCTATTCTGGGGCGACAAACAGCAGTTGCACATCTGGGACCCGCAGCAAGGGGCAGATGTGAACGGCGGGAGGCAGCAGCTCCACCATACAGGTCCAGACCGGGCAGCGCAGGACGCATGCACTGCTTTTTGCCTAACTTCTTTAAAGCCATGTCATTTTTTTCTGTTAAATAAATTGTTCTTCATATTTAATAATCAACATTACGACAGAATAGAAGGGGTGTAATGTTGCCTTTGTACTGGCAGGACCCAGTACACATATCCTTGTAGTACTCAACATGTCCTTGATAAATATCAGTCCATTTCCTGCATCTAGCTCCACCCAAATAGTAAGTGGAGGACTGCACTAGTTTAGTCCACTCATGCACATACATTTATAGGGCAGTGGTTCCCAAACAGAAGGAGAACTCTAAACAACCAACTATTGGTCAAATTAGGAATGGCAGTGCTCTTCCAGCCTAGTGGCCTGTAACTAACCTATTTGGTGATGAGTTCATGGCCTACTTTGTACCTACCGTTTAGCCATTATGTGAGAAGGGATAGCTAGCCGAATTATTAATACAATGGACATGCGCCTAACTTGAACCAATCCGAAGAATGGAACGATACATAGCTAATCGTAAAACAATCCAGCCAGAGAGCTCTGCTCAAATACAATTGAAAAAAAAATATTTAATTGATGAATATTTAAGTTTAACGGACAGATGATGAGATTATATTGAAAATGGTGAAGTTTAAGAAAAGGAATGCAACAG
The DNA here is from genome assembly GCF_900700415.2 of Clupea harengus. Lineage (NCBI taxonomy): Eukaryota > Metazoa > Chordata > Actinopteri > Clupeiformes > Clupeidae > Clupea > Clupea harengus. The sequence goes on from NW_024880616.1 coordinate 16,301, forward strand.
CTGATGAGTGAGTGAAAGGTTATATGAGCCTCTCAGTCTTTGCACCGTGGTGTATGAGTGTTTGAGAGCCACTGGTGTAGGGTGTCATGGAGTGTTGTTGAGTTGTTTGTGGGTGTCATGGAGTATTGTTGAGTCGTTGTGGGTGTCATGGAGTGTTGTGGGTGTCATGGGGTGTTGTTGAGTCGGTTGTGGGTGTCATTGAGTGTTGTTGAGTTGTTTGTGGGTGTCATGGAGTGTTGTTGAGTTGTTTGTGGGTGTCATGGAGTGTTGTTGAGTCGGTTGTGGGTGTCATGGAGTGTTGTGGGTGTCATGGAGTGTTGTTGAGTTGTTTGTGGGTGTTGTCCAGGCGCAGGTGGAGGGAGAGCAGCAGGGCGAGGCCACCGCAGAGCTCATGCTCCCCATCTCGCTAAAGCCAGAGGAGGGGCCTGGAGGTGTTGGCGCATATGGGGTCTCCGCAAGAACGCCGAGATGGACAAGGAAGGAGCAGAACAAGCTGCTGCCCCATTGGACTGAGTACTGGAGGGCCGTAAGACAAACCTTTGCCAACCGTTGGGTTGGTTGAGAGATGCGCTAGGGGGAACTTGGCTAGACTGCATCAGGACCCCTTTTCTAGCTGTGGCTCTTTGAATGGACTTAACTTTGTATAATAAATTGAGTTAACCCCTTCCTCTTTTTCTTCTGTGTTCTCTCATTCTTTCTCTTGCAGTCGTCAGCCTCTGCGGTTCCGTGAGGACCTGGTGTCGAGTGCAGTAGCTGAGTTAACGTGGCCCTGTCCCTGAGACAACAGGAGCCAAAGAACCTGGAGGGGGAGTGGCTTTTAGGCTGACGCCCTCTTACTACGTGTTCCTATGGCATTCAAAAGGTTAGAGAGCGGCTGATATCTAGCCAGTCCTCTTCATAGCAACTGTAGCCCAACTGTGTAACGATACTGTGACGATACAGAAGTCCTGGGTTCAATTGAATTGATGACAAAAAAAATCGAGAATTGTTCATTCACATTACAAAACATTTTTAAAAATATATACATTGTAGGGTAATATTGTTTCTTTATAGTCAGCTTAAAATAAAATCACATAAATGTTGTATTTGATGTTGTATAATGTCATTCTTTATTTCATCCCATAATGTTTTTTTCTTTCCGCAATAGTACCTGTTTGAAAATAGCCGGGTGGACGACATCTTCTCCGATCCTTACTACATACGCTTCTCACAGTGTTTACACAAAGTGCTTGAAGAGTACAGGCCCAATGTACATCCACTAGGTAAGACATCCTCCAGAGCAGTGTGTGGTGGAGAGCGTTTGAGAGAAGGGGCACTAAGTGCTCTGTGGAAGCCCTTGGAGAGGGAGACTTATTCGTCTTTAAATCTCTTGTGTGGTTGTGATGATGATGATGATGATGATGATGGTAATAACGACTTGGAGAAAAGGACATGTTAAGTAATGCAATAAAGTCAAACAGATGCTTCTCAAATGACTTTCTCCAGTCTCAATCCTCATTTCTCCCAGTCCTGTATCATTACCACATTCCTTAGTTTTGAGCTTTCATCCCTTTTACCGGGATGACATTTTTAAGCTAACTATATCGGGTAGGCCTCAGTTATCACATGCGCTCTCTTCTTTCTTTCTTTCTTTCTTTCTTTCTTTCTTTCTTTCTTTCTTTCTTTCTTTCTTTCTCTCTCTCTCTCTCTCTCTCACAAACATACACTCACTCATAGCATATCTGATGCTGTTTGATGCTGTGTTGTGGGGCGAGCTGAAGGGTACGTAGCTGACCACGTGTGTGTGTGTGTGTGTTGGCCTCTCTTCCTTCCAGGTTACATCATCCCCAGTCACGTGACTGAAGAGATGCTGTGGGAGTGCAAGCAGCTCGGGGCCCACTCCCCCTCCACCCTCCTCTTCACGCTCATGTACTTCAACACCAAGTGAGTGGATCTCTCCTTCTCTCTTCTTCTTCCTCAGTACTACATTAT
>NW_024880617.1:0-18223 GCF_900700415.2 Clupea harengus
TGGAGGAGGGGAGCAGAAGAGTGAGAAAGAAAGATAGGGTTTGGCATGGACAGAGAACTATAGAATGGGTCTATGTAGGAAAAAATGGAGGATATTTTATGAGCAATTGTGTGGGGCACAGGACACACACACACAAAGCGAAAGAGAGATTAGTGATCATAGTCAATAAACAGGCAGTTAAATCCACAAAAATCCAAAAGTCATTGAAAAACATTGAGGACAAGACAAAAATAAAAAGTCGTAAATAGGATACAAGGCACTGGAAACGTCAAACATGAAACTTGAGGAAAAAAAGCTGGAGAAGCAGAGCGATAATCTGGCAATGAATGAATAACAGTGCTGGGCTTTATACACTCATGAATGATCTGATGAGAGACAGATGTGAGAGGGAGACAGTGTTTTAGTTCCATCGGCTGTCAGTCACTCTCTAAAGTGCGATTAGCGGCAAGAGAGAAATGTCACAGAGAGTAGAACAATCAGGACCAAAACGATCACAAACAGGATTATTAGTGTAACCGGGTAGCTTTAGGACCCAGGAGTCCTAGGTAGCCCATGGCTGACGTGCCGTTTCCTTCAGACCCGCGATAGTTTAAATTGGCACGTAGTACTGGAAGCAATTGTTTGTTCTGCGGTTTACCTAACGCTTTAGGCATTGGCTCCGTGTGATCTCAGGTAGGCTGGTAACCCTCATTATGTTTGTAGTAGTTTGCATGTTTTTATGGTGTGATGGCTTGATGTAGCTTAATGTGTATTTCCCACGTAGCGACAGCCTCCTTAGCTTGACACGACGGTGGACAAGCGTGGAGTAGCGGGGTTAGAAACTCAACAGCCCTCGGTATGTTTTGTTAAGTCATTCAGAACATTGTGCACTGATGCTGTGTGGTTTGTGTAGTTAATAAGGATATTTCTGCCGCAGGTGGTGTCCGGCGACTGCCACTGTTTTTCCCCTATTAGTTTTCCATTGTTTGATTTCTTTCTGTTTTGTTTGTTTAAGGGGCTGTTTTGTGTGCTTATTTGGGGGTTTATATGCCTTTAGAGCCTTGATTAGGCTAGGCTTACTAACCTGGCAACGCATTTTTACACTTTGCACTGAGTGTTTGTCCTACAATGCCTAATGTTTGCAGTGATACTTAGATGTGATATGCAGATAAGAGTTGGTGTGGTTATATATTTGTATTCCTAAATCACGTGTGTTGTAGCGTTCCCCAGGTTGGGAGTTCACCAAACCATGTGCCATTCTAAGCTAAAGGCCCAGGTATATTAGGCCCACAATCACGCCCCTGTTGTTAGTTTTTGCTATTTTAATAGGATGTACATCCATCTGATTTTACTACTGTGCATTTAATAAACATTGTATTTATATTTGTTATACCACGGCCTCTGCCTAAGTTCTTTTGATTGGACAGGAACTGTGCAGGTAACCTAGTCCTAATTATAGTATGCTCAACTGAGGGTCTCTCACCCCATCTGTGAGAGTGGCGTAGTCGGAAACAACTAGCATGAGACCTGGTCCTAACATTCTCTGAGACCATTTAATGCTAAGTGCACCACCCCGCCACATGAGCAAGAAGCACAAGCAGTGGACTTTCTTATTAGAGGTGTGGGCAGGATTAGGGGGGACCTGGATAGGGACAGAGGGGTTCTGGACAGGATCAGACCGGTTCTGGGCAGGATCAGGCCTGTCTACTTGAGCTGGATTTGTAATCTCTCTGAGAAGAAACTGCTTAAAGACGATCCCTGGGTGGGCAGGCTCTCCACACTCCATCAGACAGGCAAAGCGATCCTCCTCCTCACACGGGGCCAGGTCTGAGTAGCCGCTCTTCCCGTGGTGAATGATGTAGGGCTTTCCCCACGCCCCCTGAAGAGACTCTCTCAAGTAGATGCCCAGATCCCTCCTCTCCCACTTCTTCCCCTTGGTTGTGGCTGAAGAGCAGCATGGTGCCCTGATCTCCAGTGTGAAGCTCTGAGGCAGGAAAGCTTAAAACACTGCCCTGGCAGCCATTGGGCGTTTCCAGTGGAGACAGACTCTGTAGTTTAGTCAAACTTCCCCCTGTGTCATCACTCAGTGCCTCTATACGATTCTGACTTGTGGTGCGGGCATTACAGTAGAGCTTTTTGGCCTTGTCTCGAACCTCAGCCACCTGACACTCACCAGACCCCTCAGACAACGGCTTTCCTGCCTGCCACTTCGTTCCCTCATCGTCACTGTAGAAAACCAAAGCGTGCTGGTGGATACATATTGTACACTTACTACGAACATGGGCTGGAATCAGCAGCCTCATGCTCTTACTGTTCTCACCCCTCTCTGCTGCAATGCCATGTCCTGGTCCGACTGCAAAGGTTTGGTATTTTGAAAGTATTATACCATGGACTTTGACTATGTCAGTCAAATCTTTTGGATGACTCCAGGTCTCACCACAGTCCTTGGAGGTGACGTAACACAAGCGGGTTTCGCCAGGTCTAAGGTCTGCTTCTTTAATTTCGCCCTTGATGCGGATGAAGAATAGAAACAGTGTATTCTTGTCTCCCACAGTCAGAAGGACTGGACAAGGGTTCATGGTGCGGTAGTTTTTTTGTTTGGTCGTCTCCAACTCCTTACAGTCAGACCACTTGTACAGAAGTGAAGTGAAGAACATAAATGTTATATAAAGTCTTACTGCCACAGTACAGATTAACACCACTGAAACCAGTGAATATTAATTTAATTGTAAAATACATTTTCTGTATTTATTCATAAAAGTTATTTGATGTCATTTCTTCAGGACCTCAGTGGGAGACCACTGGAACCAAAATCAATAACATGTATACAAACTCTACATACCACCATACTATATATATTTGTATTTATATTAATTCATATAAAATACATAAACAATTATTAAAATATTAATTACAGAAGAAATTCCTTCAAATATCACAATTAGTCCTTTCCTTGATATGAACATCAAAACTTATCTGGGTACCTTCAGACTGTTACCCTGCAGTGTGCCTTTTCTCATCACCAGATTCTTTGCATTTTCATCATTAGATTTGCCATTCTTTGCAGTGCGCTTCTCTGCAAACGCCAGGAAGGTTTTCTTTTCTTTTTCTTTAATGAAGATGAGAGCTGGAATTCTGAAGTGGTCATGGTCGCTATCTTCAAACACAACTATCTCATTCGGATCATGGTTACTCTGAGGTTGGCTGTAAATAAAAAACATTAAAAAAAAAACAATCAGTCAAAGTAAGTTTATTATGGTCACAACAACACAAACGCATTTATTGGGTGGCGACACAGGACACACACACACATGCCGAAGAGGTCGCAGTGAAATTTGTCCTCTGCATTTATCCCATCCTGGGCTGTCCTTCCTCCAGGGCAGCCAGGAGCAGTGGGCAGCCTTTATGGCACCTGGGGAACAAGTCAAGTGATCATGTCCAGTCTTTGGTGAGGGACGGACAGGAGAGTGATCTGTTCTGTTCTTCTTAGTGGAGGAAACCCCTTGTGAACACGGGGAGAACATGCAAACTCCACACAGAAAGGCCCACCTGAGCACTGAAGGCCTGGGGAGAACCTGCCCCAAGTACCAACAGCGGCCCATGTGGGAATTGAACCCAGGACCTTCTTGCTGTGAGGCAGCAGTGCAAGCACCTGAGCCACCGTGCCACAGTGATGGTTATAATCATAATTAATTGATATAGCAACCACTATACCATAGCAATAGGCTACACATTTAACAGAATGTGGATTATAGAACGCAAAAAGAGACAACTACTGCTCTTAACCACAATGAGAAAAGGCTGTCATACCACTGTCTGCCCACTAGAGGAAGCTGAGGTCCAGAGTAAATAAACCTGTCCCTGCCCAAATTTGGCAAAATATGAATGTGACTAATCCCTGTGTTAATACTACTGTGATTTTTTTTTTTTAACACTTAGATTTTTATTGTATTTCCAGAGCATACAATGAAACACAGAGAATAAGAAAGAAAAACAGAAGAAAAAAAAACATAAAACTTGTGGGATAGCACAAATACATACAAATGTTTAGTATTTGCCTTGTAAACTGATACTTAACATATACAGGGTATAAGTCAGAGTCCTTCTAGATATCTCTTGATAAAGTGTCCACTTCTGCCACCTCTTCTCAAACAAGTTTTGCCTCAAGCCTAGAATATGAGTCAACCTCTCCATTGTCCAAAGTTCCTTAATGATGGCCATCCACTGATTCTGGGTAGGAGATTCAGGTCTATACCAGCTTCGAGTTATAGTTTTTCTAGATGCTGTAGCCAATGCCGATCCTCTGTTAGTATTACAGGTGTAATGTGACCCAAGTACAAGGTGGTACAAGAAAAAGGTATTTCGTAACCTAGCACAGCAATAAGAACTGAATGTACACTTTCCCAAAAACACTTCACCCTCTCACAGCTCCGAAAAGATGTGCGTGTGATGAGCGTTTAGAGAACCACATTGTCTCCAACAGGGCTGATGTGATGTCGATTTTTTACTTTGAATCTTAGGCGTAATAAAATATCGAATCAGATTTTTCCAGTTGAATACCCTCCATTGTGATCTTGTGGAGGTTTGTTAAATTGCACACCTATCATACCATTCTTCTACTGAGATTTCCACATTTAACTCGTCTTCCCACTTTGATTTTACAAATAATGTTGACTTGCCTTTACATTCCATAATATTCTCAAAAAATCTTTATATTACTTTGGTACGATTACTATTAGGCTTATATGCACTCAACATGACATTTATTACATAATTCGTTTCTTGTGTATTTTCAATCTTCACTTCTTTATTGTAATAGTCTCTAAATTGTATATATCTAGATAGATCCCTATTTTGAAGGGCAAATTTGTCTTTTAATATTTGGAAACTCTGTAGCTCCTTATTTTCAATTACTGTGCCTATTGCCGTAATACCCTTTGTTGTCCAATGCTTAAATGTATCATCATTATCTCCTGGTTTGAATTGTGTGTCAAAGGCTATCCACCTTAGCGTAGTCTGGTCTTTCCTTAGCCTAAATTGTCTAATAAAGTTAAACATCATCCGCGAATAGACCAATCAAATGGTCCTTATGACCTATTTTAACACCTTGTAGCTCTTCATGCTGACAAATTGTTTGGGCCAGGGGTTCAATATAGAGAGCAAATAACGCTGGACTCACACAGCAGCCTTGCCTTGTTCCTCTTTCCAGTGTGATTGTTGAAGATAGTGACCCATTCATTTTGATCCTAGCTGTTGGCTGCTGGTACATTGTTTTAATACAATTAACTGGTTAAAGCCAAATCTTTCTAAGGTTTGGTAAAGAAATTCCTAATTGACTATCAAAGGCCGTTTCTGCATCGAGGCTTAGTAGGAGAGTGGCTTTATTCTCCTTTTGTATATTATCTATGAAATAATGGACCTTCTAATATTGTCATGCGTTTGCTAACTGATGCTAACTGATGGAACATATGTCTAATTAGCTAACTAAAAATGCAGTCTTTACTATATCAATACCACCTCCCTTCAGTGCTCCTTAAGAAATATTGTTGATTGGCTGGAACCGTGCACCACTTTGTAGTCACTTAATTTGTTACCCAATCACAGAGCCAAGACTGTGTACAAACACCAGTTTGTTTGAACACACACAGAGAACTGACAGCTGGAGGACTGTGAGGATAAATTCACTGAATAATTTTTACTCAGTCTTTAGTAGAATCGTTAGAATCGCAAACTCCATCCCTCGTTTTTACTGAGGGTTGAACTGCTCAAAGCCATGAATTATTAAATCATCCAGTCCAAACAGCGGTCAATGACATGATGGTGATACTAGCCAATGTTTTACATCTATGGCTTAATTAAAGACTCCACACTATGTAGCAATGAGCACCTGCTGTGGTTGTTTAGCACTGAATCTGTGTATGAGGAGTCGCTTCAGTAACTCACTTCATGGTCAAATGCAGCTGTTGTTCTTCTTCTCTCCTGTAGCGGGCCATCTGATCTCTCTCTGATGTGAGGCTGTGCTCTAAAGGGCAGCGACTGCTGTGAGTGTGTGTCCTGGGTCCAAAGCCGAAGGTGTGTGTGGGTCCACTGCAACTTCCACCCAGCAAGCAACTCCGTTTGGATGAAGAGTAGTGTACGGTTTTACATATAAATAGTAATATGTTATAATTTTTAGGATATTACAAAATGACAATTTGTGAAATATGACATTTAGGTAGAAATGAAAGGAACATTGTACATAAACTCTCCAGTCTCCTGTCTCTGGTTTATGGAACACAAATCTTCTTTCTTCTTCTTTCCTGAAAACAGACACATAATGAGTGTGTGACTGGTTACACTCAGCTGTAACTCACCTCAGAAGAGTATGCTGACAGTGCCGATAGTGGTGCTGTATTCAACCTTCAGCAGGAAAGTGAGGTCTCCTCCACTGCCTGAGTCTTTTTAAAGTGTTACTGGCTCCTCCTAGTTAACGCCTGGACGTCTTGTGATAACTAATGCGTCATAGAAGATGGTCACCCCCACCTTCTCTCTCTCTCTCTCTCTCTCTCTCTCTCACACTCACTCTTATACACACACATACACACAAACGTCTCTCTCTCTCTCACACACACACACACACACACACATTTCTCTCTCACACACCCACACACATCTCTCTCTCTCACACACACACACACAGGCACACACACACATATCTCTCTCTCACTCACTCACTCACACACACAGACACACACACACACACACACATCTCTCTCTCTCTCACACACACACAAACACATTTCTCTCTCTCACACACACACACAAACACAGACACACACATCTCTCTCTCTCTCTCTCTCTCTCTCACACACACACACACAAACACACATACACAGACACACCTTACGGAGCCAAACCAGTGCATCCAGCAGCATGTTGCCACAGCACATTCCCACATAAGTATAGGCATCCATGATCCTTTTAAAAGACAAACAACATTTCTGTGTACCGCTATTTACAATGATGATTGTCTCAAGATTGTAGCGTTTCATCTCAGCTGCCATTTGTGCTGTCTTGCCAGCTTCAAACGCTGTTCTGACTAGGTTGGATACCCGACCCGGGCCCGGCCAAATATTTAGAAATTATACTCGGGCTCGGACACATCAGCGCGATAAGGCATTGAACATTCCATATTTAAAATATCTTAATAAGTAGGGAAGTCAACGTGTTTGCTTCACATGATAACAGACTGTCATCGTGGAAGAAGTTAAAAATGAACTGTCATCTGGAGAGTTTAAAACAATACAAAACGATGGGAAATCTGTTTTATGGAGATATTTCTGCTTAGTAGTAGATTCTAATGAGGCTGTTGGATATATCCAATGTAAGAAGTGTAAAGTTGTAACGAAATATGATAGTAAGCAGACAGGGAACTCCGCCCCACAGCGCCATGTGGAGACTCTGCAAGGTGGGCTTTTGCCTTCGCCTTCGCCTTCGCTCATAGCTCAAGAAAAATCCCACTCCAGGACAAACAGAAAATGACAGAAAAATGCGTTGCATTCTGTTGCAAAGACATAAGGTCATTTCGCTCCATTAAAGGAGAGGGGTTGTTTGTGTGAGCGAGTGCATTTATCTGTTGATGCCCATTTTTTTATTGATGTTTATTATAGTAAGCAGAGGCCTGACGTGTTTAATGTGTACCATTTCATTTAGTTAGGCTGGGCTTTTTTGCAATGTGAATAATTTAAATTCAGGAGCCTGTGCTTATGGGCCTCTTGTGCGCGCCTGTGAATTTAACGCTGCTTGTTTGTGTGAGTGAGTGCACTCGTCGATGCCCGAGTTTAATAAAGGCAGGCTATTTATAAAAAACATACGTAAATGTGTCATTAGTTTGAACAGTTCAGACATTGACTCAGTCGGGTTCGGGTCGGGTTCCGACAAAATATTTGAATGGCTGTTGGGCTCGGGCACTAGTCTGTCGGACACGGGCTGGGCTCGGAGAGAAATATTTGGCCCGATCCACACTGACATTCCATGTTCTGATGGTAATGGTGGTGTCCTGGTAGAGATGATTGGCCTTGTAGCTTCCAGATGAATCTGACGTTCACACATCCTCCAGCTGAAGGTCCAGTCTCTCTCAGGGCCCTAGTTTCAGATCCAGTTTCTCTCAGGACCCTAGTTTCAGATCCAGTTTCTCTCAGGGCCTCAAGCCTCTTTTTACGGGGAGGGGTTGCTGGCCTCTTGCCCAACCCTCCTTTATTTCAGACGGGCTCGGGACTGGGTGCTGCATTGTTTCAACGAAAATGAACATGAATATATATATTTTTAGGGTGCTATGAGGGCATAATTATTCCTGGTAAAACCATCCTCAGTTCTAAGTAGGGCAACTGGTGAGGTCGACTGGGGTAAACTCCTGAAGAGAAAGTGTTGAGGGAACACCTCCCTTGCTGGGAGGGAGGATGAGAGCACACTTCCCTTGTGTTAAATAAACCCAAAACATTGCATTGTTCTGTAGGCAGCTAGAAGAATATTGCCATTACATCTCCATGGCCTAAATTATTTTAATAAGAGTACTACAGAGTACTACACAACTAGCCAACCAGCTTTATCTCGATATTAACTTCTAGGAGCAGTGTGTGTATGCGTGTGTGTGTGTGTGTGTGTGTGTGTTTGTGTTGTGTCTGTTGGTTTCTAAGTATGTCTGTATATAAAAGAGGCATTTTTTTCTATGTAGCTGTAATGTAACAATAATCTACAGATATGGCCCCCCCCACACTGAGAGGTTTAACACTGAAATTCTAATAATTTCCTGTTTTGTTCATTCAATTCAATTCCCTTGGTAGCAGGGGCAAGGAAAACTCCCTGTTAGTCAGGAAGGAACCTTAAGCAGAACCATGGCACATAAGGAGGAAACATCTGCTTGAGGTCGGCCGGGTCGAGATAGGAAGGGGGGAATGGGGGGAGGGTTGTGTGGCAGAAGGGGAAGGGAAACAACACAGAAGTGTTGTACACAGCATGCATTTGGTAGATGTACATAATATATATGGGCCATTCTACCGAATTGGTGCAAAGTGTGGTCCCACAACAAGAAAAACTTTTTACAAAACAATTAAGTATTCAGACATAGATATTTACTAAGAATATGTTATGGTCTATTTAAACCCAAGACATTAAATGAGATAGGGATAAGCTAAATATATACAAAATCATCATTTATAGGGTACTTTCTATTGGGAAGTAGCTGTCCCCAACCCTGACATCTAAATTTAAAAAAATCATGTCCATAGTTTTCATGTCACTACCGAAACACAGGAGTTTTAGTCCATTGGCTGAGCCTGGTTTCTAGCCACACCCCTGCATTTGTAACCAGGCAGTGATACTGCATCCCTGTCCCTCATGGCTGAATGGTAAGTAGCTAGATCCCATACTTTTGATATAACTGTGTTCCAAAGTCTGAAAATCAGTGTGTAACCTTAAGAATGGTCACTACCGAACACATATTTTTCTTCAATTAAGTAAACTTTTTGGGGTTTTATGCAAAGTATTATGTTTGTTTGTGTGTACACCTCTTCAAAGATTTGTTTGCTAGCCATGTACTTGCTACGATTCTTTATTTATGCTCAAAGTTAGCTAGAATTGTCACTACCGAAACAGTCACTACCGAAACAGTCACACTACCAAAACATATGGTAAAGTTTCGGTAGTGACATGATTGTTTCGGTAGTGACAAAATGGAATGGTAAGATGAATTGTATAAATTGAACTTTGAAATTTGGTAAAAATTTCATTTTTATTGATTTCATTGTGAAAACCTTCAAGAAATATTTGTAAAAATACTCTTCAGAGGAGGGAAGGAAACACAATTTGAACAGGTTAATAATAATACTCTTTTACCATAGTGTATTACTATGTTTCGGTAGTGACAATTTTTGGGAAAGGAAAAACATTCCAACACATTCTGAAAATACAACATAAAAATTGACGGTTCTTTTACTAGAAATGTGTGCTTTAGATATGGTTCAATATACAAACGGGCAAAGTTTTGGGAATAAAACATACAAATTTTCAAAATATTTCCAACCTGACTTTGCACCAATTCGGTAGAATGGCCCATATACAGACATCAGGTGGTATATACATGATACATACAAAACCAGCTTAGTGGGTATACACTGTGCTCATAGGGTTACTGTTACAGGGGTAAGGAGAGTAGGAACAGAAAAACATGTCGGTGGTGGCAATAATATGTATTTGTATATAAATGCTAGCATAGAGTATGGGGTAGAGTAAGTGTACGGCAGTACGGTGGCGGTGGGTGCAATGGGCCGAGGGTTTCTACAGGTAGATCGGATGGAGAGACTACAGCAGCGTCCCATAGCGAAGATTAGGAGAGAAAGAAAAAACTGTGAGTGGGTAGAGTTTGGCTGTCCATACACGTAGATGAGGAGTAGTGGTGGTGAAATGATTGATGAAACTCCATAGTGGTCCATCTAGCTTCTTAAAATTATCGCAGAAAATTATATAATTTTTGTTTATCACTTTCAGTTAACCCACTAGAAAAAAAAACCCCTGCCTATTTGGTTTGGGTCAATATGACCTGAAGTGACTTCTAATGTAGAGCAAGCTATACAAGCTGATGTCTCCCTCCGTGTGCTATAAACTAGTCAGCCCTTTGCCTCACACTCATAATTACCTGCTAGAATGTCTATTTCAAGATATCTAATTTAGCATGCTTAACTAGAAATGCATTGTACCCATGTTTTTTACTGATTTGCCCCCTCCACACACTCACACAGAATTTTGTGACTCATCATTTTTTTTAGACATGTTTACACCTTAGCCCTTCAAAATGTGACCTAGCGTCTCTGGTGATGGTCACTGCACATAATTGTTAGCAACTCAAATATAGATTTACATTAGGATTAGCATTAGCAAGCTGGTGATACCACTATGGTCATTGTGGCAGAAGGGGAGGGAGGGGAGCAGCATTCAGGTATTGTAGAACAGCTTAGTGGGTATACAGTGTGCTTGTAAGGTTACTATAACATGGGTAAGTAGAGTAATGTAAGTGTATGTGGGGGTGAGCAGGTGTAGGCCGAGGACTTCTACAGTAGGTCAGGTGAAGAGACTACAGCAGCATCCCACAGCGGAGACAGTCTAGACTAGGAGAGGAAGAAAGAGACAAAGTGAGTGGGCAGAGCTCAGCTGCCTAATATGCATATATTGATATGGTGATGAGGAACAATGTTTTCACAGCCATCAGCATTTGCGAGCAAAGGTCACGCTATAAGAGAGAGAAAATGTGGTTAATAAACATCAATTTGATAAACAGATAAATAGATACATTTAGGTAAACAATTAACAGTGGGAAATATGGCCACTTAATCGATATCAATATTAGCATGATATGATATACGAATGAGAGGGAGAGCGAGAGGCTGCCCAGCAAGGTGTGTGGGAATTTTTGTTTAGTTTAGTTTTGGTGAGATATGTTTAGTTATGGTCGGCTGACATGGTGCACGCAGATTTAGGTAAGGATAGCAAGGGTGGCAAGATACAGCCCAGCAGGGGCGGCGCCAGGGGGGGGCTAGGGGGTGCTATAGCTCCACCTGGATTAGCCATAGCACCCCCATAGCACCCCCAAGAAAATAATGGTTTATTTATTATTGTTATTAATTTAATTCTGCGTTCTTATTTTAATTTATTGTGTGATAATAATATTTCAATCACAAAAGAAAATAATAACAGATTGAAATGAACAGATTGTTCACGTAGCACGACAGAGACACGTCGCATGCGTGAACGTTGACGTTTCCTGACGATTGAAGGAGAAAGAGAGCTAGTGCACTGTCAAAGTCAAGCGGTAGTATCAACAAATTCACAATAATGGATCGGTTTTTGATACCCAAAATTCTACGAGTAGAAGAATCATGTGACGTTGAAGAAGAAGAAGAAATGCAAGGGGTATCTGAATCTGATTTAGAAGAAGAGGAACGTCGTGGTCAAAGAGATCAATCCTACACCTCTACTGAGGGTGCTAGCCGTGCTACACCTGGTCTGCTGGGTTGCCCGGATTTTGCTTTTCCAGCATAGTTTTGTTTGCATTTTTGCCTGTTCTTTACGAGTTGTATTGTACAATGATACAATGATCTAGCTCTGATTATTGTGGTTTTGAGTGCCTACTGTTTTGTTTCATTCACTTTTAAAAGGGGCCTGCATCTTTACACCGTTTAAGATTTAAGGTGGAACGGTCTTGTTAGATGTGTAACATTAATGAATGCGGTCTCTTTTTGGGATCCGCCTTAAAAAATCAGAGATTCTAGCCTAGGACGAGCAGTCTGTCTGTGCTAGCCAGTTATACATAAGCTTCTATGTTTTTATTGATTGTGACCTGAAATAATATATACTTTTTGAAAGCATTTCTGACTCTTTGACTGTTTTAGTTAATTCTATCTGATATTCTAATTTGCCCCCTTTAGTTTAGAATGTATTGAACTATTTATGTTTAGTTTAATTTGTCAGACATGGTAGTGGTGACCTGGTGGTCATCTGGCGCCAACTTTAACCCCCAATGAAGTAAGTGAAGTATTTGGGATTGCGGAATCTATAACATGCTGATGCTGCATGCATTTTGTCAGTGACCGTCGCAGAGGAACACGGCTATGTGCGCGTCCGTCGGAAGCAGCCTAATGATAATAATAATAGACCTACGATCGATTTGTATGGCGCTTTTCATGGACCACAAAGACGCTTCAGAGAGCAAACATGTAAACAGATATGACGATATGGTGGGGAGGTGTTGTAGTAGAGAACCATGTGACACGTATGCTATCACCCTAATTTCATAGCACCCTCGGTAAAACGCCGAGCACCCCCATAGCACCTGCAGCAAAAAATCTCTGGCGCCGCCACTGCAGCCCAGCAGTGTTAATTTCGTTGACGAAAAATATTCGTTAACGACCTTTTTCCCGTGACTAAAACGAGACTAAGACGTGACGAAAACGGATCTTTATAAATAAAAACTATGACTAAATCTATTTTAACTTTCGTTGACGAGACGAGACGAGACGAAAATGTTGGTGGTTGACTAAGTCACAATTGTTTTTTTTTTCTAAACTTGTATGCACATCATTGGTTGAAGGTTGCCCGGTCCTGTATCTATCCCTCCTCCACTCCCTGAGTGACGCCCTAACAAACGTTATGATGGCTGAAGTTCAAGCACTCGGTACTGGAAGAAAAATAAGAATAGATATCTGGACAGTCTTTAATTGTAACTTCACAGAAAATAAAACACAATGCAATGCACCGCAATAACCGGAGAGAAACCTTGTGGCTTCAAAATAGGTGGGAAGAACACAACAAGAGGCACCTGAAAGCGCACAAGACAACCCTGCCATTTATGCCAAGGTAAATGAGCTAGTAACTGTCAATGATAATTAGCTAATGTTAACTAGTTATTAGAATATATTAGCCAACGTTAAGTTAACTTCAAAAGGGCAGTCGAGTGTATATGTTGTGTCAGCTTGTACAACTAGCTAGTCATTTTCGATTGAAACCTCCCGTTTGGCTTGGCAAATGAGTTCCAAAACGTTTAGCTAGCTAACGTTAGCTAACTATGAGGTAGCATAGCTAAGTTATACTAGCTATCGATTGCTAGCTAAGTTATACTAGCTATCGATAACTAGCTAGTAAACGCATTGCAGAATGGACTATAGGACAGGCCACGCATGACATTAATCAAGAAAAAATAAATGAATACGTGATTGGTTTACATATCCTTGTCTATTTATGCAATTGTTATTATCATTGGCATTACTTTCAACTCTCAAACTATCTGTCTAGCTAAATATGTTGGTTATCAGATTGCACAGCAATTCATATGGAGGATATGTGGTTGATTTAACTAAGACCAGGTAGGCATAGTAGTTGTATTGTGTTATCACATCATTTGAATCTTCAAAATCTAGACTTGATATTCTCTTATATTTTAATGATAATACTGTTAATTAAGTATTGCCTTAAAATTTTTATTCACATTGAATTAATTGGAATTCAGCTGTAGGCATATACTAGGAGATCTGTATCTTAGAGACTAATTGCATCCACAGTGTAAGTACTGCAAGCTTGACTATTATGCAGTTGTAGACACAACACAAGGGGTCCCCGGGCCTGAGAAGGGAAGGAAAGGAGTTTAATGTGGCTATAAGATGGACTTTTAAATGTGACTAAAACTAGACTAAAATGTAATTAGACTTCGTCGACTAAAACTAGACTAAAATGTTCTGAGTTTTCGTCGACGAAAACTAGACTAAAACTAAGGAGGATAAAAATGACTAAAAGTGACTAAAACTAATATGCATTTTCGTCTAAAGACTAAGACTAAATCTAAAATAGCTGCCAAAATTAACACTGCAGCCCAGTGTCCAACTGGCTGGTGTGAGGCGCAACACACGCCTTATGCTGTACCAGGGATCTGTAAAGGCACTCCTTCACAGTACAACATGCGCTCTCCGTAGCCCAGTTTGATTGATATTAGGAATTTTATATGTGAGCTATGAGTTATGTTTTCCAATCATATATAAACAATCAAGGTTTGAATTGAGCAAACATTTCACAAAAGTATCAAGCATATGGTTGACACATAATAATAACTGGTTTAAACCATTTGCATGTCATGACTTTCATACTAAAAAGATATCTAGATGTTTTTTGGGGGGTAAGTCTAAATATCATAAACCAAAGCATGTTCAAAATGGCAAAACAATGATGTTATGGTGTGCACCAATCACTGGATGATGTGGACGTTGAACAAACAGTTTTGAGAATTGCAATTCTAATCTGAGAAATGTACCAAAGCAACTGAGAAAAACTGAAAAACAAGTATAATACAAATTGAATTGCCAATGGTAAAATGCATTTTCATATTGCATCACCATTTTGCAAAATGCATTTTAATTAGAATAAAGAGGGTAAACAACCATAATAAAAATACTTCATTCTATTGTCACATTGCCGACCCACCAACATTTAGCTTCAAGTTCTAGCTCACCTTTAACAGGAAAGGTACGTTGGTAAAACAAAATGTAATCATATTAGCTTTTTCAGGATCGATTATGTAGCTAATATGCCAGTGAGCTGGCTTACAATATTTTTGATCCAAATTGCAGTCCAATTGCATTAGACTTACATCATTAACAGGCAATCAACATTAACGTAGGTTGGCTAAGCTAACTGTAAAGCTATACTGTATCAAACTCTAAATAAGTCAATAAGTTAATATAGCCTATGTCACATCAGCCATCCTATGTTAACTAGTGAACCAGATCAAATGTACCTTATGTTTCCCCTTGTGCTGTCGATTATAGTGTGTTCGTGAAAAGTGCTTTTAATGGCCTGAAATGCTCAAAATTGCTATCAGCAGTGAATGGTGTCATCCGGGGGACAGTGAGATTACAGTTGACATTAACTATATTCACTGTCTCAGAACAACCAACCAATCATTAACCTGTAGGCTCATTAATATGCAGACCTAAAGTAAAAACGATTTAAATGGTACAACTATGGCAGGTACTTCAGATTGCAATTAAATCATGGTCAGACAGCTGTCCACATCACAAGGATCAATTAAAGACCAAACATAAATAGGTTACATTCATATACATTTACAGATGACTTAGAAATCACAACCATCCTGAAATCCTCTCTGTGACAATGGGAAAAGTTGTAGCAAGCAGCCAGGTGTTAAAGGAATGCAGGTTATGGTCATTATTAAACTGTGGCCAGGTCATGTGTCTGATAGCACTCAATGCATGAGGGTTGCTGTGAATACTTTTGGTGGAGAGAGGTCCTGTGATAAGATGCTATTTGGCCCTTTGGCCAGACTTTGGAAGTCTGGATGTCTATTTTATAGATTTGATCATTTTGCAGAGTGCTTACTGCCTTACACAGGCACAACTTGATGTACGAGGGAGAGATAGAGAGGGAGAAAGAGAGAGCGAAAGAGAGAGAGAGAGAAAGATGGAGAAAGAGAAGGGGGGGGGGGGGAGAGAGATCTTGTTTGTTAATTGATTTGAAAATAAAATGAGAATTGTTAAAGAGCGGTTGGAAAGAGCCCTTTGCGGGCAACTGCCCGTCTGCCCTCCTCGACTCAAGCTGCCCCTCCGAGGGTAAAAAAATAAGTTTTAAAATAGTATAACGGCTGCCGAATTTCATGTTGGCCTAGATTAAAAAATCACCACCCAAAACATTTCAAGTAGCCTATGGGCAATGACAGTGGAAGTGAGTAGTAGTAGTAGTAATAGTAGTAGTAGTCCTTTATTGTTACAGCACAAGTACACAAGTACACAAGTACCAGCAACATAGCCTGTCGCATAGTAAACTAGCGAAAATGGCAATCCACCCGTCCATACATATACACAACAGCCATGTTAGGCGCTCGCAAGATTGTCGTTGCCATGGAGACCATGGGCCAGAGCCAGACCCAGATGAGAACAGAACAGACTTGGAAAACAGGGACAGGAGAGAAGACACAGAAAGTCAGGACAGGATGCCAACAAGGGAGGATATTGAGATGGAGAGTGAGGCATAATCCATGAATACAGATTTGAGTACAATTAGGCCTTTATCAAATTTTCACATTCAGTGCAAAATGCAGAAGGGCTCTCTTTTCAAGCCCACTGGTATGATGATGACCCCTGTCTGGAACATTCTCCACGGAATTTTTTATTTATCACTATTAATAATGACCCTGTTCTTCTCAGTTCTGCAGAGCAATGGCCCTTAAACATTTCTGTGCTCGTCCCTGCCAATGAAACCAGAAGCAGAGAAAATCCATTGAACCTCGGGGAAGCTGTGGCCACTCATCCTAGCACCAGAGAGCCCATGACGCATGATGGCCAAAGCCAGCAGGATGCCCTCAGGCCCACTAGGCCACTACTCACTACACCAGAAGAACATCACGAAGGTTGGGAATTGGAATGTACGAACACTGTACCAGAGTGGTAATATTTCGCAAGCGGCAAAAGATGGTTAAGAGAGATATAGATATAATGGGCATCAGCGAAACTACAGCTCCCGGGGGACAGACCATAATCTGCTCTGGAAGAGAAGATGACATTAACAGAGGAGGGGTAGGTATACTAATGTCGAAGAGTGCTACAAGAGCCCTGATGGATTGGACCCCGATCAATGAAAGGATTATTCAAGCTCGATATCATTACAAGCACATTAAACTGACCATGGTGCACATTTACGCACCCACAGAAGACGCTGATGAACAGGTAAAATACACAAGACTGCAAGACAAACTGGATCAACAAGTGCAACACACATGATATGCTGGATAATCATCGACCGAGTAAGAAATGGAGTGGACAAGACATTGAGAAAAGAACAAGCAGGTTACAGATAGGGAAGAGGAACAACAGAGCAAGTTTTCATACTATGGAACATAATTGAGCAAGTGAACGAGTGGCAAGCAACGCTATATCTAGGCTTTGTAGACTTTGAGAAAGCTACTCCAAAAACCAAGAGCAAATAACCAGTGAGGGGCAGGATATCGATGAGGTTGAGGAATTTATTTACCTAGGAGCTACAGTCTGTAAAGAAGGAGGTGGCATGAAGGATTTAAACTTAAAGAACCGTCTATCAAAAGCTAGGGGTGCATTTGTGAGACTAAAGAAGACCTGGATATCAAACAACATATCAAGAAGAACTAAATTGAAATTGTATAAGACGTTAGTAGTGCCAGTCCTACTATATGGGAGCGAAAGGTGGAAGATGGATAAGGGGGACAACAAAGAAGTAGATTTTTTTCAAAATAAGTGTCTTAGACAAATCCTAATGTGAGTAATGAGAAATTATTTGAGAATGCGGACATGAAACCACTGAGCACAGAGGTGAGATGGCGGAGATGGAAGATGATCGGACACATACTCAGACAGGATCGAGACAACCATAATAACACGGCGATGACTTGGGCACCAGAAGGGAAGAGGAGGAGGGGAAGACCGAAAACCACATGGAGGCGTACAGTGGAGAAGGAGAGGATAGAAGTGGGTTGGAATTCATGGGACGAGGCACGAGAGGTTGCAGCGGATAGGAAGAGATGGAGAAAATCTGTGGAGGCCTTATGTGCCACAAGGCACGCAAGAGACTAGACTTCAAGTAAAGTCAGTTATTGAGTCCATGTTGCCATGACATTTATCTGTGTTTGCATGAGTGTGTGTTTGTGTATCTGTGTGTGTGTGTGTGTGTGTGTCTGTGT
>NW_024880618.1:0-18087 GCF_900700415.2 Clupea harengus
GATCACTTTTTTTTAGGAATTCCTGCAGGAGATTGAAAAAATCTAACAAATAAATGCTGAGAATTCCAACAGCAAATTCAGTCACTTTTGACCATAACAGTCCAACAAACCATTGCAAGATCCTGTGGGATTGACCTTGAAATGAAATGTAGAGACCTGATGGTTAATCCTTTCTATATGGTTGCCTTTCCTTTTGGAAGATTTCCGCTGTGATATGGATGAACTGCTACACAGATGAGCACAGACACACCCTGAAAGAGAGGAAGAGAGAGGGAGAGAGAGAGGGAGAGGGGATATATATAGAGAGAGAGAAGGAGAGGGAGAGAGGGGGAATAGAGAGAGAAAGAGAAATAGAGAGGGAGAGACGGGGGGGGGGGGAAGAGAGAGGTAGCAGACCGGAACATGTCTACACTTGTGTCATTCGTGGCATACAAGGTCTCCTTCAGAAGCAAAGATTACCCTAACCCTGAAACGTGCTGACTCCCTCTGTGATTGTGTGTGTGTGTGTGTGTGTGTGTGTGTGTGTGTGTGTGTGTGTGTGTGTGTCTGTGTGTGTGTGTGTGTGTCTGTGTCTGTGTGTGTGTGTTTGGAGGAAATTCCTTTGCACATTGTGAAGAATGGAAGCTCAGAGATCAGCTCAAGAGCAGCCTCTTCTGGTGGAAAGGAGAAATGTATGGTGAAATATATACACACACACACACACACACACACACACCACACGGTTAAGACATATACCAGTGCATTGTATACAACAACTCACTCGCACCCATACATCGTGTTAAATATGTCTGATAAGGATCCGGAATGATCTGCAGCTACTGTGACCCCAAAAGCCCTATTCAATGCAACCCATCCATCCATACTAAAGTAAAGTCTGTGAACGTCTGTGTACCTTCTGCCACGCCAATAAGATGACAGCCCATTTGAAAGGGTGTCTCCTGACTCTGCTATAACAATCACAGTAAGCCTTTCCCAATCGCTGTCAAACAGTGTCATGTTGCGAATGCCCACTAATCCAGCCCTGTCATAACAACCATCACTTATCCAGACACCTCCACCCTGCACCAACCCACCCTGCTGGAGTTAAACTATTTACTCGGGATGGTGACCCCTGCCCTGGGAGTTAGGCGGAGCTAAGCCAGCCGCCCATTAAAAAGCTGAGTGAGGGAACCCATGCCTGTCAGCAGGTGCGCAGCATGGAGCAGGGACCCATCAGTTAGCTGTGTGGTGTAACAGAGCAGGACTCTGTGTGGTGTGAGAGGACAGGACTCTGTGTGGTGTGAGAGGACATTACTCTGTGTGGTGTGAGAGGACAGGACTCTGTGTGGTGTGAGAGGACAGGACTCTGTGTGGTGTGAGAGGACTGTGTGGTGTGAGAGGACAGGACTCTGTGTGGTGTGAGAGGACAGGACTCTGTGTGGTGTGAGAGGACAGGACTCTGTGTGGTGTGAGAGGACAGGACTCTGTGTGGTGTGAGAGGACAGGACTCTGTGTGGTGTGAGAGGACAGGACTCTGTGTGGTCTAAGAGGACAGGACTCTGTGTGGTCTAAGAGGACAGGACTCTGTGTGGTCTAAGAGGACAGGACTCTGTGTGGTGTAACAGGACAGGACTCTGTGTGGTCTAAGAGGACAGGACTCTGTGTGGTCTAAGAGGACAGGACTCTGTGTGGTGTGAGAGGACAGGACTCTGTGTGGTGTAACAGGACAGGACTCTGTGTGGTCTAAGAGGACAGGACTCTGTGTGGTCTAAGAGGACAGGACTCTGTGTGGTCTAAGAGGACAGGACTCTGTGTGGTGTAACAGGACAGGACTCTGTGTGGTCTAAGAGGACAGGACTCTGTGTGGTCTAAGAGGACAGGACTCTGTGTGGTCTAAGAGGACAGGACTCTGTGTGGTGTAACAGGACAGGACTTTGTGTGGTCTAAGAGGACAGGACTCTGCTTTTAGTGAAGAACTACACCACAACGGATACCTCAACGGTAGGTGTGCTTAATGGTATAGTTACAATGTTACAAGGGTAATGTAATATGAAGTGTCAGATTAGACATTGTCTGACTGTGTATCTACCTGATGTGTGTGTTTGTCTTCTTGTTTCCTGCATTACTTACCTGTCTTGTGTTCGGCCATCTGCCCGTCAGGCTTCACGATGAGACTCACCTGTTGTGGAGTCTTATTGACTCTGGTCTTTGAGCTGATCAGTTGTATCGACCCGTCTCTGGACGCAGAGTGGAGGCGATGGTGTCTAAAGTTTAACAAACCCACCAGACAGGAGAGGGTGAGAAAGATACTTCTATATGATGTATATTGTATTACATGTTCACCATATTGTTCATTGAAATTATGTTATTTGTGATCTTAGGAATTATACTGAAACTGTAGGGTGATTAGCCTGAATTAATGCTTAGTAATATATGATAATATTATTATTATATAATATATTCAATATAATAATAAGGCCTAGATGACATTATATGCACTGCAATGTGTGTAATAATGTTCTGTTTCCTGTCAAGGCTGTGAAGCCCTGTTATCACAGCTGAGGGTCAATACTCATGGCCAATAATGTATGCCCTAAAAAACAAACTATGTCTCTGTCCACGTGAGATACTCACACACACTGCGGCGGACACACTGTTTTCTTTGGTGTGTGTTTGCTGGTTTTGGATTAGGGCTGATGTGTGTGTTTGTGTGTGTGTGTGTGTGTGTGTGTGTGTGTGTGTGTGTGTGTGTGTGTGTGTGGTTTTGTGGTGTCTGTCAGTCATCAGCTTTGAATAGAAGAGAGGTGTGGGAGGGCAACCACAGGTTCATCCAGGCCCATAACCAGAGATACACACAGGGCAGGGAGACCTACCAGATGGGCATGAACGCCTTTGGAGATCTGGTGAGTCACATGGCCGCCATGCCTCATTCAGACAGCCCAGATGGAGCTTTTAACATGGAGCGGAACATGTCCATAATTTGAATTATATTCTTAATTCAATACCATGAATATAGTGCCAAAACAATCAACTTGTCTCAAGGTGCTTTACATAGCCCAGGGCCTGAACCCCTCCTGGAGGAAGCACAATGGCCACAATTCACATTTTGATTTGATGTATCTTCACAATATGATACATTTAGATATTATCAAAATCTTTTTACTATGTAATATTATGTAATACATCACTGAATGTATAATTAAATGTGACATGAATAAGTTATAAATGTATCTATTCATATCAAACCCATGATTCTTGTGTTGTGTGGACCTTGCTCAACCAGGACAGGAGTGTTATTTCATACCTCATTACATACAAAAAAATTGTTTTTTAACTGTGTATTTTTTTAATATATATATATATATATATATATATATATATATAATATATATATATTTAACTGTGTATTATATTTATATATATTTATATAAATTATAATATATATATATATATTATAAAAAACAATTTTTTTAATGTAATTTATATATATATATATTTGTCTTTAATCTGTCCTTGTGCTCTATGCTGCTGTTTGCCCACCAGACAGAGGAGGAGTTTGCGGAGCGCGCTCAGTCAATACTTCCTACTCACCTGCGGAGCTCGCCTCTGATGCTGTCTGCATCGGAGCTGAGGGAAGCGGCCAGCCAGCTCAACATCACCAGCATTGACTACAGAGACCTGGGCTACATCACCCCTGTGGAGGATCAGGTGTGTGTGTGTGTGTGTGTGTGTGTGTGTGTGTGTGTGTGTGAGTGAGTGAGTGTGTGTGTGTGTGTGTGTGTGTGTGTGTGTGATGTGTGTCTGTGTGAGTGTGTGTGTGTGTGTGTGTGTGTGTGTGTGTGTGTGTGTGTGTGTGTGTGTGTGTGTGTGTGTGTGTCTCTGTGTGAGTATGTGTGTGTGTGTGTGTCTGTGTGAGTATGTGTGTTGTGAGTGTCTGTGTGTGTGTGTGTGTGTGTGTGTGTGTGTGTGTGTGTGTGTGTGTGTGTGTGTGTGTGTGTGTGTCTCTCTCTCTAGTGACTGATAGGTGATCCCCTCTGCATATGTATTCCTTGGGCCTTAATTCTGTATTTCCCTTTAGCTCTGTGGCAGAGCAATAACAAACTCAATGGTTAAAGTGACCAAAACCACACCAGAAAACCAAACAAACTGATGGGAAATTTTATATCTGTGCCATGGTGTCATGGCCGCATCTGCTAAATACTGTACATATGTCTAAATGTAATGATTTAACTCAACTCAGGGTTTCGAGTGCAATTGCAGAAACAGAGTAGACACGTAAGTCTTTACAGGAAGGTGCACATGATTTAAACCTGAACAGCAATCTTTCACTGGTTTACTCATGCATGCATAGCATTTGTAAGATTAGTGAAATCGACCCAATAGTCATAGTCATTTGCCTAAGCCTACAATCCAAGTGTGTATTTCAAAAACAATAGCTTTTCCTCCCTCCACCAGAAACTGTGACATCACAGTATCTCCAGGGTAACAGACATTTGGACAGAATTGTCTTCGCACCTGGAATGTTTGGCACATCACACGCTTGGCACTGCCTTCTCTTCGCACACATTCTTTGATGGGTTTGGCAGACTTCTGTTATCTATACCAGACAGACAAAGGCCCAAACAGACTGTTCACTGTCTAAATAAAGATCTTCATGTTGGTCTTTTTTTTTGTTTGGGATTGGCATTGTGATGTTTGTGGAAGCACCTGACATCCTTTTCCTGTCATGTGTGAGTGTGTGTGTGTGTGTGTGTGTGTGTGTGTCTGTGTATGTGTCTGTTTTTATATGTGAATGCATACCTGTATGTGCGTGACTGTGGTTGTGTATGGGTATGTGAGGTTGTGTGTGTGTGGGTCTGTGTGTATGTGTGTGTGCACGTGCATGTGTGTGTGTGTGTGTCTATTTTTATATGTGAATGCATACCTGTTTGTGTGTGACTGTGGTTGTGTGTGTGTGTGTGTATGTGTGTGTGCACGTGCATGTGTGTGTGTGTGTCTATTTTTATATGTGAATGCATACCTGTATGTGTGTGACTGTGGTTGCGTGTGTGTGTGTGTGTGTGTGTGTGTGTGTGTTTGTGTGCATGTGTATGTGTGTGTGTGTGTGTGTGTGTGTTTATGTGTTTGTGTGTGTGTCTGTGTGTGTGTGTGTGTGTGTGTGTGTGTGTGTCTCCCCTCAGGGTCTGTGTGGCTCTTGCTGGGCCTACAGCGCTACGGGAGCCCTGGAGGCCCAGTGGAAGAAGCGCTCGGGGCGGCTGGTTCCTCTCAGTAGGCAGCAGCTGGTGGACTGCTCCCGGCCCGCAGGGAACAAGGCCTGCATCGGCGGAAGGCCCAGCCTGGCCTACAATTACATCATCCAGAACGGAGGCGTCCAGGCTGAGGAGACATACCCCTACGAGATGAGGGTGAGGGCGGGAGACGCACCCGTACGAGATGGGGTTGAGAGCGGGAGATATACCCCTATGAGATGAGGGTGGGGGGGGGGGACATACCCTTACAAGATCAGGGTGGGGAGAGGATGTACAGGGTGTGGGGTGTGTGTGAATGTGTGTATGCATCTGTATTCTCAGGAGGGTGAGTGCAGGGCCAACCTTAGCCTGAACATCGTCTCAGTGAAGGACTGGAAGTACATTCCCCCTGGAGACGAGCAGGCTCTTGAGGACGCCATGGCAACCGCCGGACCCG
The DNA here is from genome assembly GCF_900700415.2 of Clupea harengus. NCBI lineage: Eukaryota > Metazoa > Chordata > Actinopteri > Clupeiformes > Clupeidae > Clupea > Clupea harengus. The sequence continues at coordinate 5,665 of NW_024880618.1, forward strand.
TCGCCGTGGTTATCGACACCACCACTCGCAAATTCCAGTTCTACCGCAGAGGTGAGTGGCTTTCAGCACAGTCACACACACAGTAGAGGCAGACACAGACAAAGACATAAGCGTCTTTGAGTACCTAGAAAAGTATTATTATTATTATTATTATTATTATTATTATCATTATTATTATTAAAAGACCCACATGGCAGCCAGATGTGATGGTCTTCTGCGTTCTCTCTCAGGTGTGTTCTATGACCCAAAGTGTTCAATCTGGAAGCAGGCCCATGCAGTTCTGCTGGTGGGATTCGGTTCTGAAGGGCGGCAGGAGTACTGGACCATTAAAAACAGGTGAGAGAACCTCATGGTACCTCAGAGGAACCCAGTGATATCTTCTGCCCGTCATAGCTGTTAGGAGAGCCCTGATCCCTCTTTGGATCTCTGAATGGAAGGCACTGGTGTGTGAGATGATGCCGGGGATCTCTGAACACGAGCACAGGTGTGAGTTTGGGTAAATGATACTCGTCCTTCTTTCACACACGCATACCAAGCCATACAGTCACACAGGGGTCCACTCTCCTCCATTCTGCGTTACTGTCTGGTTTTCCCGCCAGGGATCCAGATACTCATCCACATTATGTTTGTATGGCTTCTCTGTGTCTACATCTCCGTACTGTTTCCCCTTCTGAGCTGTTGCACTATGTACTACTATCAGACACTTTGTATGCTGTTTGTAACTGAATTGCTATTTCCACAGCCAGTATGGGTATTTTGACCCTATTTATAGTTTTTTGTAGCATCGACTACAGAAGTTGCAAACTTAATCCACTTGTTCTTGTGTAATGCCAATAAAGATATTCTGTTCAGTGACTGACTGGTGTTTTGTGCTGTACCAGTCCTGTTATGTTTATGGGCTGACTGAGTCTGCTGGTGTGAGTTTTGTGTTGGCCATGCCAATGGCACTCTGAATGAACATGATTTGTTTACTGTAGTGAACTGCGTGCTCTGTCATATTAACGAGCTAAAACACACATTTACAATACACTGCTATATGTCTTAACCGTCTGTGTGTGCGTTTTTGTTTGTGTGTGTGTGTGTGTGTGTGTGTGTGTGTGTGTGTGTGTGTGTGTGTGTGTGTATGTGTGTGTGTGTGTGTGTGTGTGTTCCACAGCTGGGGTGTGTACTGGGGAGAGAAAGGCTACATGAGGCTGGCTAAGAACAGAGAGCGCCACTGCGGGATCAGCCAGTATGGGGTTGTTCCCTTCATTTAACACAGAGATGGGATGTATTCCACGCTTAACATCAGAAGATGGCCGCTCTCCTCAGATGTGGTCACACACTGTATGTGTGATGTGCAGTCTCGATACTGTGTTGTTATTCCTGCCAGGACAATAAAACTAAATAGAAGTCAAATCCGTGAGAAAAACAGCGGATGTGTTATTGTCCTCTGTCAAATAATTCAAATAATATGGCAATAAAAACTGACATATGTTGAAAATAAAGATCTAGGCTAGGGTTGTCATAATAGAGCTAGAATTATTCAATTCAATTCAATTTTATTTATCAAAACAATACAATTGTCTCAAGGCGCTTATACATATTATACATACATATAATTCTAATCATAAGAGAGACAGAAATGCAAAGAAAGAATTCTGGCCTTACTCCCGTAGTACAGATACTGGTGTAAAAAGTACTCATGAACCTCTTTACTCAAGTAAAAGTACAGGCTTTGAAGAACATTTCTACCAGCTGTTACAATACTGATAAGAACAGTGCTGACACCTTTTACTCGTACGTGTTTTTTCAGATTTGACTGAGAACTCGAGAATGACAGAAGTTCATGTTTTTTAGGTTAGCACAAGCCACAACACATTCACCAAGAATCGCTCTTAGAGCTGCCAAACATCTCTTTTAAATTAGGCAATGGACAGGGAGTGTCTTGCTGCTCTTGTCTGTCTGGTTCACTTTCATCCATGTCGCTACTAGTTCTCCCTGTCACGGACGTCACACTCAATGGACGCTTTTTCTTTGCGCTCGAGTCTCCCTTTCTTGTCTGTTCTGTTTTGTCTTGTTACGTCTACTGTGTGTGATATGCACCGATGGACACACCAGGGCTTCTTCTCTTCTATGTCTTATTTAGGTCTTGATGAATACAAATAATCAATAATTCCCCTCAAATTCATTAAAAACTAAAGTCACATGCCTGTTTTGAAAGTGTAAGGAGTAGAAAGAATAAATATTTGTGTTCAAATGTAGGGGGTAAAATTGAAAAGTTGTTAGAAAAATAACTACCCCAGTAAAGTTACCTGAAAACTCTCCTGAAGTACTGGGACCAGAACATGGCCAGACTCACTCCAGAATCAGGTGCAGTTTGGGTGCAGTTTGGGTCTAGAATCAGGTGCAGTTTGGGTCCAGAATCAGGTGCAGTTTGGGTCCAGAATCAGGTGCAGTTTGGGTCCCGGCTCGGAAGTAAGGTTCACCTGGTACATCAGACAAACTCACACTTTTGTGGGCGGCTCATTCCCCCTCCCCACCAACCAAGAGTGTGCGTGTGTTTGTGTGCATTTGTGTGTGTGTGTGTGTGTGTTTGTGTGCATTTGTGTGTGTGTGTGTGCGTGTGTGTGTGTGTGTGTGTGTGTGTGTGTGTGTGTGTGCGTGTGTGTGTGCGCGTGTGTGTGTGTGTGTGTGTGTGTCAGCAAGGAGAAGTGCCACTGTCGGTGAACAGAGACGCCACAGCACACACCACCATGAGTAGCCAAGAGCACCAGCCTGGGATGGAAACGAGACGGAAGAAACGACTGTGTTTGGTCCTCTTGGTCTCGCTCCAGTGTAAGCCTTTAAAATGTATATCTTAAAATGTCTCCTTTGCTCCCTATGATGTTTCTGGTTTCTCATTGAAGGTTATGTCTCAGACTCAGAGAATGTAATCGTGCAGTTATGCTCTGAAGTAGATGTTTAGCATTACATTGGTTCGTTTCATTCATTGTGTGATTTCAACACTTAGCAATGCTTAGATTTTGATAGTTTCTATTATGTATTGTATCAACTAATTGATGTAGCATTGGAACGGATCATCATACTCCATGTACTGTAAATTCATCCAGATAGAAAAGCCTGGTAATGCTGTGTATCAAAGCCACTTGAAAATGAGTCAGTAATGAACTATGTCTGTATCAGTTTTTTCTAGTTCTTAACATCTGCATTGTCCCATCCTCAGACATGTGTTAGTATATAACTACGTAATATACTTTTTGATCCACTACCTGATTCATTATTTTAATCCAAAGGTTGTGCACAGGGAATAGAATACACTGGCAAAATGCATTAAACATTAAACACATCTTTATTTTCAATCTTATTCGCAAACGTTATTTTCCTTGGCATGCTGTTCCTGTACATGACTGTAGGTTGTGTTTCCTGGCATCTTCACAGAAAGTGAAGTTGTTTAGTTCATTCTAATCTCCTCTGCAGGGGGTTCTTTGGCAGCGGGCACAGCGGGCACAGCGGGCACAGACGTGGCGGTGACCAGAGGGCAGAGTGCCACCCTGGAATGCCCACTGGAGACCAACCTCACGGTGGGCATGATCACCTGGTACAAGCAGAGCCCAGGCGAGGGCCCAAACATGGTTCTGAACTACGCCCTGAACGGGTCCTCTGAGGTCCGGTACGGTGTGGGGTTCCACTCTGGCCGGTTCTTGGTCCAGTCTGGGATGAACGACTCGCTGCCTCACCGGCTTCTGATCAGCACCGCGGTGGAATCGGACGCTGCCACCTACTACTGCGGCTTCTCCGATAAAAATGAGCCGCAAAAGGACCCCTAATTCATCTCTCTTCACAAATGCAGCACTATGATTTCTCATAATTCAGTTTATTTGTTTTCCACTGTCCTCAAATAAACATTTTTCAAACAGCAGAATAACAATGGTGTCATGTTTTGTTTGAGTTAAACGAAGAGATTGGCCTCATGTTGTGTTTTGTTTCAATCGAGGGTTTAAAAAAACAGGCTGTCTGACTGCATTCTGCTGCTAAGGGAAGATAATGAGGTTTGCCAAGAAGCTTCACCCGAGCCTAATCCTCCTCTCCACTCTGAAGTTATGTCAGTCATGTCAGCAATGGGTGCGATTTAACCGTTTTATTTTATCAGCCCTGGTGACGTTTATAACCCTCCATTAAATGAAGAGAAATCACCCCACACCATGGAACCAGTCTGTCACCCTCGTGAAAAGTCGTATAAGCAGAACTGCACCAACAACACCATCTAAGAGCATCTGATATTGTGCCAGAACTGCACCAACAACACCATCTAAGAGCATCTGATATTGTGCCAGAACTGCACCAACAACACCATCTAAGAGCATCTGATATTGTGCCATAACTGCACCAACAACACCATCTAAGAGCGCATCAAAACAACACCATCTAAGAGCATCTGATATTGTGCCATAACTGCACCAACAACACCATCTAAGAGCGTCTGATATTGTGCCATAACTGCACCAACAACACCATCTAAGAGCGTCTGATATTGTGCCATAACTGCACCAACAACACCATCTAAGAGCGTCTGATATTGTGCCATAACTGCACCAACAACACCATCTAAGAGCGTCTGATATTGTGCCATAACTGCACCAACAACACCATCTAAGAGCGTCTGATATTGTGCCATAACTGCACCAACAACACCATCTAAGAGCGTCTGATATTGTGCCATAACTGCACCAACAACACCATCTAAGAGCGTCTGATGTTGTGCCAGCGGCCTTTTCCTGTTTTTCATCCCCCATAACTGCCTAACTGACACAGGCCGTGTTTTCACCACAGAGGTTACGTTGCGCTTTAGGAAACCCCTCATGTTCCACTTGGTTGGGTTTCCACCACATCTCCCTCACCCTCCAAACAGCACCCCTGGGTCCAGAACCTGTGGGCCAGAATAATTGTGTTCCAGAGAATAAAAACACCGGCTGCTTAATGTTTTGAGGCTGCTCATGTTAAACTATGTCACACAGTCTGCGGCAGATCCTGTGGAATGTTATGAAATATGCAAAACCAGCTATTTTGGATGAAAAGCGACGCAATATTCATCACGCATTTATTTAGAACCTTAAGCTGTTCAGATATTTGAAGGCTACAGAATGTTTATCTTGCTGGGGTTGATCAAAATTCAAACGATAGGCACAGCAGACTTCAGTAAAGTCAGAACCTTTACGGAGAGACGATACATTTAAGGAGATAGGATACGTTTAAGGAGAAAGGAAACGTTTAAGGAGAAAGGAAACGTTTAAGGAGAGAGGATACGTTTAAGGAGAAAGGATACGTTTAAGGAGATAGGATAAGTTTAAGGAGAAATTATACGTTTAAGGAGAAAAGATACGTTTAAGGAGATAGGATAAGTTTAAGGAGAAAGTATGGTAACCTTGAGTATTAGTTCCTTGCGGGGGACAGTGCCTCAAACGGTTTGATTATTTTAAGCAGAAGGATGTTTATCACAGGTGTTATTTTAAAGCACATATGATGGGAAGGACCATGTGTCCAGGGGTTCCTCTTCATGGTTGATTGCACCCATCTACAAGCTCCTGAGGGGGTTTTCTGTTGGTGTGTGTGTGTGTGTGTGTGTGTGTGTGTGTGTGTGTGTGTGACACTCTGGAGCACTGGGGATTGGGGAGTGTGTGCCAGAGGGTGTGTGCTCACATGTGTCAGCGGGAGTCTTCATGTGTCTTTATGTTACTGGTGTCTCTGTGTTCCTGTGTGGATTTGTGAGTCTATACATTAGTGTGTCTGTTTGCTAGGGTCTCTCTCTCTCTCTCTCTCTCTCTCTCTCTCTCGCACTCTCTCTGTCTCTCTATCTGTGTGTGTGTGTGTGTGTGTGTGTGTGTGTGTGTGTGTGTGTGTGTACGTGTGCGCATGCATATCGGTATCCCTGTGTTCATGTGTTTGTGTGTGTGTGTGTGTGTGTGTGTGTGCGTTTGTGAGTGTGTGTTTGTGTGTGCCAGTGAGTCTTAATCCTGGGTTGCCAGGAGTCAGCTACAGTCTGACCCAAGATGAGGCTGAGAGGAGGACTGCTGATATGTCTGCTCCTGCTGCGGTAACTACCTATAACACTGTGCCTGATTTAGTCAGCAACTATCGGTAACGGTAACTACCTATAACACTGTACCTGATTTAGTAAGTAACTATCGTAACGGTAACTACCTATAACACTGTGCCTGATTTAGTCAGTAACTATCGGTAACGGTAACTACCTATAACACTGTACCTGATTTAGTCAGTGACTATCGGTAACTACCTATTACACTGTGCCTGATTTAACCAGTAACTATCGGTAACTACCTATAACACTGTTCCTGATTTAACCAGTAACTATCGGTAACGGTAACTACCTATAACACTGTGCCTGATTTAGTCAGTAACTATCTGTAACGGTAACTCCCTATAACACTGTACCTGATTTAGTCAGTAACTATCGGTAACAGTAACTACATATAACACTGTGCCTGATTTAGTCAGTAACTATCGGTAACAGTAACTACATATAACACTGTGCCTGATTTAGCCAGTAACTATCGGTAACTACCTATAACACTGTGCCTGATTTTGTAATGGTAACTACTAGTGCTGTCAGTTTAACGCGTTATTAACGGCGTTAACGCAAACCCATTTTAACGCCGTACATTTTTTTATCGCGAGATTAACGTGAATTTTTTTTTTTTTTTTTTTTTTTTTTTTTTAGTTTAGATAAACATTCTTTTTGGCCTCGCAAACTGTGTAGTAGGCGAACGTTACGGTTTGAGTGAATGGTGAGCGCGATACGGCGAAATGGATGATAAAAAGCTTCTGAATGGAAAGTTTACTTTTAAAAGTTGTGTTGTGCAAAAGAAGCGAGCTTCACTGTTGTCTGAAAATGTCAACAGGCAGCTGGCTGAAAGCAAAGAAGTAGTAGGCTTACCTTTTATTGGTAACCTAACTGTTACGGTTCATTGTTTCTGAAATAAGAGGCCTGACTGCTATGTTCCCAGCAAACTTGAAAAAAAGAAAATATTAAGCCATGGTTTAACTGCACTATAGGCTGAGTCCTTGTTTACCTGAAATGTGCACTTTATAATTTTATTTTGTATCGCCCTGTTTGGCAATATTGGTTTTCAATAAAATAAAACATTTTTATGAAGCAAGCCAATCAACTTTTCCATGTTGATAAGGGCATTCAAATCCAAATAAAATGATGGAAAAAATAAATAAACGAAGGGACATTTAGAATAGATAAAAATTTGCGATTAATCGCGATTCATTTTGAGTTAACTATGACATAAATGCGATTAATCGCGATTAAATATTTTAATCGTTTGACAGCACTAGTAACTACCAATAGACTGACTCTGGCTTAGCCTGTATGTATGTAATGTATTTGTGTTCCTAGTAATGAAAGCAGCAGTGCTTTGACAGGTTTGCGCACGGAGGCAAGGCTCGTGGGAAGAAGGCTCACGGGAGGAAGCCCCAGGGTCTGGAGATGTACTTCAGCACAGGAATCTTCCTGGTTGTGAAAGGTAAGAGCTCTAACAGTGTTATGGAGAAGACATGCTGTTTCTGCTCTTTAATAGCACTGGAACTAGTGAGGCTATTTTACATAATCTTAAATACTCCTAAATATATTGATAATTTTAATAAAAAAACTAATACCATAAAAAAACCTAAAAATGTCAATTAAAAAGCGTGACATGACATATCACAACAAATGTGACGATTAAATACATTCATACACTGAATAACTTGCTTGATACATACAGTATATACGTATATATGAATATTGGTGGGTTTTATCTAATGATGCCCGCTCTGACACTCTGATATCCACTCTGAAGGTAATGCTCCCACGGTTCCTAAGATCCACATACTGGTCCCTACCAGCGACCCGTCTGGTTCTGGGCACTCCGCTGTCATGTGTGTGGTGACGGGTCTGCACGCCGGTGTCGTAGACATCACCTGGAGCATCAACCACACTCCGGTCCACTCGAGACACACCAGTGTGCAGGCGCTGCGCCAGAAGGATGGCACCTACATGGTCAATGCCGTCCTCTTCCTGTCCGAGGACAACTGGAGCCCTCAGCACACGTACCGATGCACCGTCACCCAGAACGGGAGGGTCTACCGGGAGCAGGCTCGGCCCGACAGCTGCTGAAGCTTATGCAGGGTTCTTCTCTCCAGGCACGCTTTCTGTGGCCACGCTGGTGCTGGCGTCTCTGCCCAGAATGTTTCTCATGTAGTTGTATAGTTTCAGTGTCCATTCCGGCAGGAACTCTTCAGCTGTGTCTACACTCTTTTTCGCACAAGATTACATACAGTTTCTGTTTCTGATCATTCCGTTAATTTTGTGAATGACCTCTCAACAAGCTCTACCACATCTTCATCCCCTCTTATAGGCTATATTCCCATCTCTGTATTCCCATCTCTGTATTCACATCTCTGTATTCCCATCTCTGTATTCCCATCTCTGTATTCCCATCTCTGTATTCACATCTCTGTATTCACATCTCTGTATTCACATCTCTGTATTCCCATCTCTGTATTCCCATCTCTGTATTCACATCTCTGTATTCCCATCTCTGTATTTGCATCTCTGTATTCACATCTCTGAAATGCTGTTAGTCATGCAACCATGACAACCACCTATTTCTATGACTTTTGAGTAGACTTTTATATAGATTATGTAGCCTTATTTCATTACAGCTGTAGATGAGAGTCCATACCTCTCAACTCTACTTACTGCCTTGACTGGATTTCTACTCGTATTTCACTCACCTCTCCTTCTGTTCTGTAGTCAGTTGTACCTGCCGTTTTATATTCTGTTGTTATTACTTGTTAATACTTGGACTTTCCTACACATGACGCCACCTCAGCACATTTAAGTGCCTATGGAAAATGTTTCAGCGGAGCTTTAGCTGGAGGTAACACATTCACAGAGGCAAGCCCTCCTGTTGATCAGAGCTCAAAAACCCTCTCCCATGCACACACACACACACATGCATGCATACGCACACGCACACGCACACACACACACACACACACACACACACCGACACACTCACACACACACACACACACACACACACACACACACACACACACACCGACACACTCACACACACACACACACACACACACACACACACACACACACACACACACACACACACACACACACACATACACGGACACACACACACACATACACGGACACACACACAAGCACATACAGTACACACACACACACACATACACACAAACACACGCAAATCCTTGCCATTCTTAAGAACATTAAAAAACATCTGGAAACAATAAAAAGTCTTAATTCTTGATGGCCTTTTCAGTGAAACAAGAGAAAACTAAACAAACATAGTTGATAAGAGTCCCCTACACCAGAACCTCTTCAAACATAATGTGTTTAGAGGAGCAGGTTGCTGTTTATCAGAAATTAATGATATTATGATATTAATGTGGACTTCACCACATGTTCTCTGATGATCCTGACTACATGCGTCTTTATTAAGTCAATATGTTGAAATTCATATTAATGGTCGCAAGCTGTTGCAGTAGTTACCTTAAGAAAAAAGGTAAATAAAGCGTAGTGCTCAAGTGTCAGTTATATCAACATTTGTATTAGTTTTGAGTGAAATTAGTTACATTTGTTCGGTCACACATAATACAGTTTTTCTCGATTGATTACATTCAAAAACTGGAACTTATGGCACAATGACCACAACCTGTAACTCATGTGCCAACTCCCTAAACCAATTCTGCTAAACTATAAGCACAATTATCTGCTTTAGACACAGATTTCAATTGTTAACCGCACTTTCTTCAAAACACAACACACAATGATCTGCTTTAGACACAGATTTCAATTGTTAACCACACTTTCTTCAAAACACTAAACACCATCCTCTCTACTTTGCACACTTCATCAATGCCAAAACCTCCTTGTTTTCAGACAGAACACACTGCTATTCAAATGGCAAAACTTCCAATCCCAAAGCTGTTGTGCAATTTGAAATCAAAGCTTTAGCAATATGATGGCCACAGGTTAGCTCCTGGTTTGGAGAACAATTGATGAGTGAGAGGTGATCAGAAAGGCAAAGGAGTGAGAAGAGGAGGAGGAGGAGGAGGAGGAGGAAGAGGATGAAGAGAAAGAGCAAGAAGGAGAGCCATTATCTCTGATGAGATTCGGGCCACTGTGGTCAACCATGTGGTCAACCATGGTTTGACCATGCAGGAGGCTGGCCAGAGGGTTCAACCAAATATAAGCCGCTTCTCAGTTGCATCCATTCTCTGGACATTCAGAAGAGGGAATAGGTAAGAAACACTACTATGACAGGAAAACACTAGTTTGAATGCCTTATCAGGAGCATAGTATTCTTGTATTTTCCATTGTACTGTATCTGTAAAATTACGTAAACAAATACAAAGTGCAACCATTGATGACCAAGACATATTCCTAAACATCAATACAGTGAGCCTAGCCACAGTGGACTGTGTTCTGAGGCGGAACACCTTGAGAATACAGTTTTTCTCAATTGCTAACACACATTTTTTGAAAGCATGCCTCGTTTCCTCAAAACTCTAAACACAAATCCCAAAACCACTCACACAAAATGCAAAACCCTTTATACATCCTGCAAAAGGCAACTTTGCTTTCAAAACAGTGTTATGTCACCTCAAAAGGGTACTTTGTTTTCTAATGACAAACACAGCCCATTATATGAGTAGACATTCTAAGCATCGATTGAACACTGATGTGCTCAATGGAAAACACTACTATGAAATGGGAAAACACCAGTATGAAGGCCTTATCAGGAACATTATGTTACTATACGCTTACTCCTGTAGTAAAATATAACTGTATAAAGTTTTTACGCAAATATAAAACAACACACAAATATACAGTAACAACTAAAATATTTCTTTATTTTTTCCAAAAGTGCTGTAGCCTATACATCACAGCAAACACAAATGAATGTGTAAATGATTTGCACAATCGAGAAAAACTGTAAAAGTACATATCTGTATTGAACTTTCAGTTTCCTTTTCATTATGATATAACATCTACAAATATATTGAGGTAGAAAATTCTCTCTGGATCTCTGTTACAGTGTTATGTAGTTTACTTTATGTAGTTTACTTACAGCATGTGCAGCTTCAGTTCACATATAGTTTTAATCCTTTTTTGTTTTCGAACAGACATATCAATACAAAACTCATACAATTTTTCATGACTGGAAATTGTCAATGGCTCTTGGAAATGGAATTAGCATAGTTTTTTTTATGTCATGTCTTTGTGAAATAAAGTGTGTGAGTGAGTGACAGGATATTTCCTTATTGTTACAGTTCCATATTAAGACACCGGGTGGCGCTGCTGGCTCAATGACTGAGTTCTCAAGTTGTCACTAGTGACACATGAGTTCACTCGAAGGGCATCCCCGATGACAGGAGCCAGATGAAACCAGGAACAATGCGTCTCCTTGAGTCTCTCATAAACAAGATGTCAGAGCGCCTATTCAGGCAACCGCTGCCAAAGCTGCGGAGTGCGAAGTATGATTCATAGCATTTGTGCTCCGCAGTGACCATAAAACATAATCACTCTACTCTACTTCAGCAAACATGTCATTTGTTTCAGAAGCATGGCTTGTTAGTCACACAACATATACTTTTTCCCAGGGCTGTTTGGGTACACCGTGCGCAGGCTTGTCATGGTGTGTGCTATAAGGACTGCTGGCCTCGGTGAAAGCAGTCTCTATTGTGGCATCTCCTTACGCTAACTCACGTACTGTATGGGGAGGTAAACTTACATGACTTTTTTCTGCTATTTCACAGCACAGACTTGTCAAACTAGTCAAGTTCTTCTCCCATGATATAATGCTTAATGCCTGGTACTGACTAGAATGAATCACATGGTACTGTGCATGCAAAAGGCAAAGTAGCATGGTACTTCCAATGCACTATTGAGTTTAGTTCACACACACACACACACACACAAACACGCACACACACACACACACACACACACACACACACACACACACACACACACACACACACACACACACACACACACACACACACACACACACACACACACACACACAGAGAGAGTGTCTTCGGCCTTGTGGCTAGCAGAAGATGAAGTGCTTGTTTTGCATGGCTGCTTGTGTGGTATTTTATATTTATCTGCATACTCAGTTGTTTTTCATCAGGCTTTTCACCTGATAGTGTAATTTATGTTTACCTGATAATGTTATTTATGCTTACGTGATAATGTTATTTATGTTTGGACATTGGTTTGATGTCAGAGAGAGCAGACACTTCTGCTCTGAGTTCCAACCAAAGTGTTTGTTGAGATGAAATGTAAACATGAACATGGAGGCCTCTGATCTGATCCATCAGACA